>NC_134568.1:12604294-12860439 GCF_050947875.1 Dermacentor variabilis | reverse complement strand
AGTGGGCGTTAAATTACACCCCGATGCCGAGATAAATACGCAAGCAGGCAAAGGCGAAACGATGCGCACGAGATTCAACGGCGGTGGTACAGTGTAAACACTGTTGGAGGAGAAGGCAGCAGCAGCGGGGATGTGTCACCAGAGTGGCTGCTTCGATGAGAAGCGGCGGGGGCCGTGCGGAAGCGACCCACAGCGACTGCCCTCCTCCACCTATATACGTGAGCGAGGGTCAGCAAAGTTCCGGAAATAATGTAGGCTGTGCTGAAAGCATGAACGGCCGCGATTTTCTCTCTCTCTCTCTCTCTCTCTCTCTCGCTGTGTCGACACCTCCTCGTCTTCTATCGCGAGCGGATTCCATATTTCAAGCGAAAAAATGCGACGTGCCCAGCATGCCCCATAGCGGCTTCGTATAGATGCTGCCAAGCGAGTGAACGTGGCCAAAGCGTTCCGCCTCCGTCCCGCCGAGCGTACACGCGTCTTATAGGTACGCGGTTCAAGAACCAATTAAGAAGGGCAGGGGCAAAAGCAACAACGCAGAAGGGGATCACTTAGCTGCGGACATGCGTGGCGTCACCCGAGGATTGCGGCTCGAAAAAGTTGCCCGAAGCCCACTTTAGCCGACACTAAAGCGCCACCCAGGTTATTAGATTATTATTAGTTATTATTAGATATTAGATAGTTTTTGTTTAGAGGACGCAAGAGGCTTGCGTACGCAATAACTAGGGGCGATGGTACTGCGCATGCGCAGACACCTATGTCCGGGTCTGCGCATGCGCAGTACCATCGCCCCTAGTTCTTGCGTACGCAAGCCGCTTGCGCCCCCTGAACTAAAACTGTCTATTAACGAGTCTCTAGGACGTCGCTGAGCGCGTGTTAGCGGCGGCAGCGTGCATCTGGTTTACAGAAGTTGTCTTTGAGGCATTGGCAACAGCGACAAGCGGCGATGAGGGAGAGCTGCACAGGGGAGCTAAAAGGAGGAATGTTACGTGAATGCACTGGCTTCCTTGACAGTCTAAACAAGAGCGATAAAGCGGAAAGCACGCGAAAATTTTGTCGATCGCATTCAGCTCGGGTAAGCCGCAGCGATCGCATCGAACTAAAAAAGAAAAGGGCAACCACGCAATGCACTGGATAGCGCCTGTCCTGTGTACTGTCTTCTTGTCCTTGTCTTTATTGATCGGTGTTTTAAAGCGTTAGCAGTTGTTAGCTCGCTGCTTAGTTTCACGAGAGAGGCGTCAGAAGGTGTTCCATTGACGGAAGCGCACGCGACACTGTGTGCGCTTCCATCAATGAGAGAGGAGTGTTCATTCCATGCTTTTACACCATGAAGTTGCAAGAAACCTTGACTGTAGACGTTAAATGTCATAAATCAATAAAGGCTTGAAGGCAACGTCAAAAAAAATATCTATGGGCACTTTGCTGAGCTAAACTGGGAATATCTAGACAAACATCACTATCATTATCTCGATGAACAACAGGTAACCGCCTCGATTACCACGAGAGTACTGAATTAAAATGTCTGTGTGTGATTTACTTGGATGAAATGTCGTCTGCCTTCTCCACAAGCAATAAATTATCCAATGATCTGAGAATGACAACATGAGGTGATATGAAAGAAACGCCCCGTGAATAAAGCACATTTCGTAAACATGCTTAAGCAGTCAATACAGCAAAAACCGCAACAAAACGGCACACTATGGACTTTCTGCAATTAAAGCTAAATCTATCAATCAATGCAATCGAATAGTACAAAATAAATAAATACGCACGCGAGCAAGTACTAAGTGTTAATAGAAAGATGCAGTGTCATTTCCAGTAAAAAAGCTTATTAAACTTTCATAGCTGATCATTGTAAAGATGCGTTTTCGCATGGCCCAAGCAACTTTTCTACGCTGAAAAGATCATCAATAGTCATCGCTGTTTTCTTCAAAGCACTTTGCTGTTCGTACAGCTGCTGGACACCGTTCGATTGTGCGTGAATTTACCATGTTATCAGTAAAAGAATCTCGAAAGCTGAAAAACAAAAAATGTCAGTGGCTAGCTACTGGAGGAGTTCGACACGCGACCCGTAAAAAACATCAAGCGCAGAGGTTAAGGCCCGTATTCACAAAAAAGCTCTTACGCTAGAATCATTCGTAAGAGAAAATTTCAGCCAAACGTGATGCTGGAGATCCTATTGGCGAAGACTTCCAGCCAATGGAAAAGAGCAGTTACGAACTAAAAGCTTTGTGAATTAGCCTCGAGCTTATGACACGCGAAAGGGGTCACTCTTAAAAACTAATTAAATTCTGGGGTTTAACGTGGCAAAACCATGATTTTATTTTAAGGCAAGCCGTAGTATATAGGGGACTCCGCATTAATTTCGACCACCTGGGGTTCTTTAACGGGCACTCAATGCACGGTACGAGGTCCTCTTTGCATTTCGCCCCCGTCGGAGTGCGGCCGCTGCGGCCGGGATTTCATCCCGAGACCTCGTACTAATTAGCAGCACAAAGCCAAAACTACTAAGCGACAACGGCGGATAATACAAGGGTCACTGCTGTGAGTCCGCTTTCTGTATCCCTGTGCTAGGGTTGCGAGTCAATCGAAATAATTTGGCACGCCGGAATGCGAGAAACGAAAAAAAAAATATTAGTTAGTTAGTTAGTTAGTTAGTTAGTTTGTTTCTTTGTTTGTTATTAGATAGATAGATAGATAGATAGATAGATAGATAGATAGATAGATAGATAGATAGATAGATAGATAGATAGATAGATAGATAGATTCGAACAAAGTGGAGCCCTTTAGAGTCACTTATGCTCAGCTCATTTCTTTTTTAGGCTTGTGTTTGCCATCTAAAAAATTCAACAATGTCCACCCACTTACCCCTTTTTTTTCGCGCGCGCCGTGGCCCATGCTCAACCCTCGACGAGTGGAAGCAAAAGTAGACCACCTCGTGAAGAAGCTCTGTGCGCAAAAAAATGAAAAAAATGATATGTTTAGTCTGCCTTCAAACAACGAGGCTGCCAAATTTTGTTGAATATAGGGTTTGACGTACGCCGCCTGCATTAACGCGGAGACTTTAAGCATAATTTACAGAATGTTGGGTTCTAGAATGTGTGTAACAAAGCGGGCGTTTCGCAAAGAGGGTGTGAGCCTTATCCCCGAGACCATAATTTGCTAATGGACTTGGCTCTCCAGCGTTTATCACCCACGCTTTCTTTTACTTTCTTTTTTTATTCTATACGTATTGTTTCTGCACACGAGCTTCTAACTCCGGGCCAGCCTACGTTACAGAGGACGTTCGCTAGCCTACAGCCTGTCGAATAATATATGATACAATAAACTGGTAATCGTAAACTCGGCTAGTATTAAATATTCGATCATCCTTCCTCCACTATTTTTCTTATTTACTTATATATACTGCATTCTTCTGCAAAATGTTTACAGATGGTCAATACACAAATTTAACTAACAATAATAATTACAGAGCCCAACTGCCGGTGCTGAAATCCAACGCCGAATAATGAACGAAAAATACATAACACGTCTGAACAATCGCCATGAAGCAATGTCATGTCAAAGTTTCAAAATTGGAATTGTCCTTATATCATTTTCCTAACTCGCACCACAGGCGGCATGTCCATCGGCGCATAAAACGTTACAAGAAATAAGGGAGTTCCTCTCTAGAGTTGGACGTGATGAGCATTCCAGTCAATAGAAGAGTGGTTGGCGTTGCTTTTTCGTCGCGTGAAAATCAAGTCGCCGACCGGGCACTTTAAATTCATAGGAGGCGACTGCAGCAACATTTCAGACGTAAACCACGTCCGGCAAAACCTCCGTCTAAAGCAACACTTCACGTCGTTGAAGCGTAACAATGCTCTCGTTTAAAGATGGCGAGGGGGTTTGCAAACATTTATTCGGTTCATTTCTGTCCGTCCTGGTGCTTTCTGCGGAAATACATCGATTGTTCAATTCTTCTTTGTTCTATTGCTGCGCTTCTCTGCTTTACAATTGTTTCTCCTGAAATCGAAGCTCTTTTTGTCTCCTTTCCCGGGATCTGGCTATGAGTCGGTTTTCTGCCATCGCCTTTTCGCCTGATATGCACCCGATCCACGCTTCACGACCGACATTGTAGTGCCGAGGAGCGCACCGCTGTTCTGTGGTAATAAAGCAATAAATCACGACATAAAACCCGTACACACAATGTCGGCCCGTAGGTACCTCCAAAGCACACATACATCTCATTGCAATACCGCGCGATATTTAACATTTTCATCATCTTCTTCTTGCTTATTTCTATAAACGAGCTATACTCGCTCTCCCCCCCCCCCCTCCTTTTTTGGGCTATCTGCTGCTGGGTATGTTCCCATTCTTGGCCAATCCTCCAGAAGGCTTATGTACCGTTGTGATAGAAGAAGCATAAACTCCCTAAATGTTTTTTTTTCCTTTTTGTTTTAAGATGTGCCGTTGTTCTCAGTGCATATGCACTTCTCATCACGGTTCTTCCTTGCACAGGCATCATGCATCGCCTCCGCCCTCGTTACGCCGTTTCGACGACATCTCACACTGTACATCCACCTTATTCAGTGTTTGCATTTTGGCATAAATTGCGAGGCGGTGTACTACATTAAGCATAAAACTTGCATGACATTAAATTTGTCGCCCGTGCGGTGCATATATTCCATATACATAGCATTACGTTACAGGTTGCACTGAATGGAAGTGAAGCCAATTGCACGCACCGGATTCAGTTGCATAGCATTTAATTGCCCCCTCACTGAAACTTATTCACTTCACATAAATTGATTTTAACGGGGGCGCTGGATCTGCGCTATCTTTTTTTGTCGGAATGCTGCAGGCTAGAAACATACCAAGCCAGGAGGGTGCTGCAGGACTCAATATTCAGACGGAAAGAATTCATTACTCAAAATATTCAGAACTCAAGCGGAAAGAAAAAGCGACAAACGACACATTCCAATACGCAATCTATCTATCTATCTGTCTATCTGTCTATCTGTCTGTCTGTCTGTTTATCTATCTATCTATCTATCTATCTATCAATCTATCTATCTATCTATCTATCTATCTATCTATCTATCTATCTATCTATCTATCTATCTATCTATCTATCTATCTATCTATCTATCTATCTATCTATCTATCTATCTATCTATCTATCTGTCTGTCTGTCTGTCTGTCTGTCTGTCTGTCTGTCTGTCTGTCTGTCTGTCTGTCTGTCTGTCTGTCTGTCTGTCTGTCTGTCTGTCTGTCTGTCTGTCTGTCTGTCTGTCTCTGTCTGTCTGTCTGTCTGTCTGTCTCTGTCTGTCTGTCTGCAGGGCATTGGGAGCAATGAAAATAAAAAAAAATATCAGGTAAATTTTTTAAAGCGAATTTTTGTTGAAGTTTGCACTCGGCCGTTATTTACCATTGTACGAATTTTAAACTGATAATTCACTGCGTAATTCCAGAGTCAACTTTTTTATTCACCCCAACGCCATTATAATGGCGTTGGGGAGATAGTGTGCATGTGCGTGCGCATCAACCTTCTTGATATGGTCTTTTGTTGCTGCTGTCGTCCTCCCAATTCTTGCGGAACGTTCTGTGACGAATTTCACGACGTTTTAAATAACATTGTGACCGAGTTCCCGCATACACCTCTTCTTTTTTTGTTAAGATACTTTAATTTTCCGAAAATAAATTGATGTACTACCGGTCCAGTAGCTTGTGATTCATCATTTGAGACCACAGCTTTTGTAAAATTGTGCTCAAATTTTAACTTTGCACAGCTCATAATCGAACCTGCTCGAAGCACAAATACACTCGATCTCGTCTTAACTACTACTCCCGATCTAGTTCACGAACTAACCTTCCTACCAGGACTAAGTGACCACTGTTTCATTCACTTTGTGCCTAAAGAAAAAGTTATCCGCCCGCTAGGCAGACCAAAACAGTCCGAGGTTATAGCAAAGCGAATTTTACAGCCATCAACGAAGAACTTGAATATTTCCTTGATGATTGCATGCCACAGTTCTGACGAACGCTCAGCTGAATGTAACTGAACCCTCTGTAAAGAAACAACTAGGTACTAAATAAATAAATACATCCCATTACGCATCATGTCATGTAAGCATCGGTCCCCTTGGTTTAATGTTTCATTGAAACGTTTACTCAGTCAGAAAAAGCGCCTCTTTCGTAAAGCAAAGCGTGGGAATGCGTATGACCGGTGGCTTTCCTGTGACCAAACTACTGCTAAGTACAATGACGCAGTAAAGAAGCAAAACTTGATTTTTTACCATAATACGATTCCCACGCTTCTAAAACAAAATATAAAAATGTGGAATTTGGTCAATGGCTCAAAGGACAACTCTGTATCTTTAACTGATAGTAACGGTGTTGCTTTTTCGGGTTCCGGAGTGTTGCGATGTGCTTAATGAAGTATTTTCTAAATCATTTTCTCAGTTACGTTGCGTTCGTCCCGCTAACTTTGATGGTTCACAGTTTCCAGCCATGGATCCTGTGCACATTGATTGGGTTGCTGGAAAGTGCATCAATTAAGGTTTAAAACTTTCTTAATCTGGGATTGAGGATATTAACACGAAGTTTTCTAAAGAACACCGAGGTTTATTCATCTATGATTCTTTCAAAATTGTTTCACAGTCCCTCCACTCTGGTTGCATACAAAGCGATTGAAAGGTGGGCAAGGTGATACCATTGTTTAAATCAGGAAACAAACAATTACCCCATAACTATAGACCAATCTCGATAATTAACATCTCTTGTAAAACTCTTGAACATATCATCTATTCGAAATTAATTACTTTTCTGGAGGCTAATTCATCTTTTTCTTCATCCAAGCATCGTTTTTGTGAGTCATATTCATGCGAGACGCAACTAATTTCTTTTACGCGTGACCTTTCTGCTGCATTAGATAATAGATCAGTAATAGATTGTATATTTTTAGATTTCTCTAAAGCATTTGATCTCGTGTCTCACCAACTTTTATTTCTCAAACTACGCAAGCTAAACATCGATCATGAAATACTTACATGGAACAAAAATTGTCTTTCAAACCGGACCCAATTTGTAACCTCTAATGACTGCAACTCATCCCTTTCTCCAGTTAACTCTGGTGTGCCGCAGGGATTTGTACTCGGCCCTTTCCTTTTCCTTATTTACATAAATGACTTGCGTAACTTTATGAACTACTCCATTAAACTGTTTGCCGATGATTGCGTGATCTACCGGGTAATTTCTAATAGTTCTGACACTACGATGCTTCAATCTGACCTTTACAGTATTTCGGCTTGGTGTGCTTCATAGAACATGCGCCTAAATACTAACAAATGCAAAGTACTAAGAATTTCACGTAGCGCAAATTATAATAATGTTTACAACCATCATGTCGAAGGTCTAGTGCTCGAAAAAGTGACGTCGTATAAATATCTAGGAGTACACACAACCACTAACCTATCTTGGGAGAAGGATATCGAGAACATATGTAACAACGCTAACAGGATGCTTGGCTTTTTACGCAGGAGCTCTTACATGGCACCTTCATCGCTAGAACGTTTGCTATATAAGACCCTTGTCCACTCAGAACTAGAGTACGCCTCTTCGGTATAGGATCCAGGCCTTGAACATCTTTAAAACACATTAGAATCGGTTTAGAATCGCAGCGCACGCTTTATACTATCAGACTACAATCGTACTTCCAGAGTATCATCCATGAAACTATCGCTTAATTTGCATTTTGTCTCTTTTTGCAGGAACTTGTTTCGCCTCGGTTTGTTCCACAAAATTTACCATCGCAACACGACTCTCAAACGCGAGCTCTTTTCGGCACCTTCATACCTTTCTTAACATACTGATCAAGCGCACAAAGTAAATGTAAATATTGTAACATTTTTGTGTGATGTGTTTTAGTTTCAATTACTGATTTGGTGCTTTTGCTCTCGTCGTAAGTGCTTATTTTCCATGTATTTTACCTGTAAATATGTTAAACAACCACTCCCTTCTCTAACGCACTACGGGCTATAAAGGTATTGAAATGGATGGATGGATGGATGGATGGATGGATGGATGGATGGATGGATGGATGGATGGATGGATGGATGGATGGATGGATGGATGGATGGATGGATGGATGGATGGATGGATGGATGGATGGATGGATGGATGGATGGATGGATGGATGGATGGATGGATGGATGGATGGATGGATGGATGGATGGATGGATGGATGGATGGATGGATGGATGGATGGATGGATGGATGGATGGATGGATGGATGGATGGATGGATGGATGGATGGATGGATGGATGGATGGATGGATGGATGGATGGATGGATGGATGGATGGATGGATGGATGGATGGATGGATGGATGGATGGATGGATGGATGGATGGATGGATGGATGGATGGATGGATGGATGGATGGATGGATGGATGGATGGATGGATGGATGGATGGATGGATGGATGGATGGATGGATGGATGGATGGATGGATGGATGGATGGATGGATGGATGGATGGATGGATGGATGGATGGATGGATGGATGGATGGATGGATGGATGGATGGATGGATGGATGGATGGATGGATGGATGGATGGATGGATGGATGGATGGATGGATGGATGGATGGATGGATGGATGGATGGATGGATGGATGGATGGATGGATGGATGGATGGATGGATGGATGGATGGATGGATGGATGGATGGATGGATGGATGGATGGATGGATGGATGGATGGATGGATGGATGGATGGATGGATGGATGGATGGATGGATGGATGGATGGATGGATGGATGGATGGATGGATGGATGGATGGATGGATGGATGGATGGATGGATGGATGGATGGATGGATGGATGGATGGATGGATGGATGGATGGATGGATGGATGGATGGATGGATGGATGGATGGATGGATGGATGGATGGATGGATGGATGGATGGATGGATGGATGGATGGATGGATGGATGGATGGATGGATGGATGGATGGATGGATGGATGGATGGATGGATGGATGGATGGATGGATGGATGGATGGATGGATGGATGGATGGATGGATGGATGGATGGATGGATGGATGGATGGATGGATGGATGGATGGATGGATGGATGGATGGATGGATGGATGGATGGATGGATGGATGGATGGATGGATGGATGGATGGATGGATGGATGGATGGATGGATGGATGGATGGATGGATGGATGGATGGATGGATGGATGGATGGATGGATGGATGGATGGATGGATGGATGGATGGATGGATGGATGGATGGATGGATGGATGGATGGATGGATGGATGGATGGATGGATGGATGGATGGATGGATGGATGGATGGATGGATGGATGGATGGATGGATGGATGGATGGATGGATGGATGCTGATGCTGATGCTGATGCTGATGCTGATGCTGATGCTGATGCTGCATATTCGTATACGTATCACATTCTTTATGTCCTTAGGCATTGAATTTGATTTTTTGGCCTTTACGGAAACTTGGTACAACACCGTTCAAGATGTAATCCAAATCAATGGTTACAAACCTGAATGCTTGAGCAGGTGTAGGGGGTGGGGTTGCTTTATACATAAAAAACGCTGTCCATTATGAAGTAATGGCTGAACACTGTGCTATGTCATCCAAATACGAACTTCATTTTGTCAGGTGTAGAACTTTCGTAGTTGGCGTTGTTTATAGGCCTCCCGCTGGGTCTTTGGTTGAATTTTTCCGTCGATTTGAAACATTGCTTGATTCTCTATCGTCACTGAAAATACCTGTGGTAATTTTGGTTGACTTTAAGATTGATTTGTTGCAACCTCGTAACACTGTCAGTTAATGATTTTGTCGACCTGTTATCAATGTATGGCTTTTCAAACAATATTGCTCTGCCTACTCGCGTCTCTGCATCCAGTGAAACCTTGATTGATTTGTGCCTAACCATGATGAAAGTAACGTGAAAGCGGGAGTGCTTATAAGTGCAGTCAGTGATCCTTTACCTTTGTTCTGCTTCATTCCTAAGCGCACCTTACCACAGGTTACCACAGAACACTCGACAAAAACTACACGGGTGATAACTAAGCGCGCGATAGATCATTTCCGTCAAAATATCGCATCTGTGAACTGGGCTGAAATTTTAGATTTAAAAAATCTGATTCAAACCTTTTATACAGCAGTTTTCTTGAGAAAATTATTGAAATTTACGAATATTCGTTTCCTTCGGTAACTGTTAGAAAGCTTAAGAAAGCGATAAAACCCTGGATTACCTAAGAGTTTGTCAATAGAATCAAAACACGAGATAAGCTCTTCGGCAACTTTCCGAAATATAAGGACACATAAATTTCTAAGCAATATGAAAAGTCAGGAACAGGTTAAATGCTGACATAAAAAAGTCACGTATTGATTACTATGCTAACATATTTACGGACATTCTTTATGATTCTAAAAAAACTTGGCCAACTATAAAGGACTTATTGCGGTACACAAAAAACAGCATTCCCTAGGAACTTACGTATGGCAATAAAGTGCTAAGCGGTAAATCCTTCGCTGAAGTATTCAATCAGCTGTTCAGGTGCTTTGGCTCCTTTCACTCGTAAGTTAGCAACAACTTTAAGGACTATATTAACACCTGTTTGCGGAATACTATGTATCTTCGTCCTGTTAGCAACATTATTAGGAACTTAAAGAACAGCTCCAATTGTGGTTATGACGGTATTATAGTAGCGCATTAAAGCAGTCGCGGATTTATTATGCAATGTTCTTTGTGACATACCAAGATTGTGTTTTCTACAGGCACATTTCCGGATAACATGAAAATTGCTAGGATCGTCATCTTGCATGAAGGTGGCGTCACCGATTGCATCACTAATTACCGGTCGATATCCATACTTCCAGATTTTTCTAAAATTATTGAAAAAGCCTTCAATTCTAGAATAACTGGGCACATGCAAAAGCATAACCTTATATCCCCGAACCAGTATGGCTTTCAAAGGGGTAAATCCACTCAATCTGCGTTACGTGAAATACGTGATAAAATTACTGCCTATATAGAAAACCGACAATACACAATAGGCTTATATTAGACTTTAATAAAGCATTTGATTCAATTAAACATGGCACACGTTTTTTCTAAATTACATTTTTATGGAATCAGAGGTATTGCACTAGACTTACTGCGTAGCTATCTATCACGCCGCTCCTAATTTGTGGGTATCAACAGCATAAAATCAGATTTAGCAGACATTAGGTACGGCGTCCCGCAGGGTTCTATTTTAGGTCCTACTATTTTCCTGCTTTATATCAATGATATCGTGCCAATACCAGAAAGACCCGATATTGTATTATATGCCGACGACACAAACGTTTTTTTCTCCTCTGATAACATCACTATTCCAATTCCTCTTATTAGCACCTGGTTAAATTCCCTTTCAGTGTGGTTATCGGCTAATCTGCTGAGCCTGAATGTTAAAAAAAAACAAAGTATATTGTTTTTGCTCCTATTAACAAGCCAGTTATGCACGCATCTTTAATATTTCTATCGCAACCACTTGAAAGGGTTTCCCAGTACAAGTTCTTGGGTGTACTCTTCCGTGAAAATCTACGGTGGACGCATCACGTAAGTTATATTAAACGTAGCATAGCACAATTAATCGGTATGCTGAATAAGCATCACACACTGTTACCTCTAAAGCTTAAGCGTCAGTTGTACTTTTGTACTATTCATTCTAAATTCCACTATTGTCTACTTATCTGGGGCGTCACTTCTAAAGCTAACTTGAAAACTCTATTCCGAATGCAGAAAAAGTGTGTTCGTATTATTCATAACCTATCGATGTACGAACATACTTCTCAGTACTTTCAGCAGGACAGTATTTTGAGTGTCAGGAATCTATACAAACGAAAGTTATCCGAAAAAGCATTTTTAGAATTCATAAGTAATCGTGAGAACATTCTTTATATACACTACTACCACAACTAATTACACCTTAAGGGCTAGGAACATTATTAAGGTAGAAACCACAACAAACTACGGCAATCAGCTTTTACAGTGGCAGATTCCTAATTTACTTAATGATGAGCATGCTTTATTTGATATCATGCAAGATTCCTCAACAATTTAAATATTCAGAAAAGAATCGAAACTCTGTTTTCTCGACAATTGACACCGGTTTTTCTAATTGATTTTCCTGTTTTTCAACTGATACGAAAATTCATGCGTCGCAAGACTTTTTGCTTTCATTTGTCTTTGGCCTTTCTGTATCTACTTCATTTCTTCATTTGCATTGCTTATACTTATTGTACTGCATTGATTTATTGTATGCATAATTGTGTCATTCGTGTATATTCGAATTTATAAATGTATAAGTATGTATGTATAAATATGTATGTATGTGTGTGTTATTTGTATATATGTATACATATCTTTTGCACTGTTGTCTGCTGTGCTCGTGGCGCCAGGGGCCTAGTCAGGCTTACATAATCTCGTCTTTTGCTTCGCCGCCATGACAAGCTTGTATTGTCAAAATCCTAATAAACTTCAAACATAATATATGCTCCGAGGTTTCATATATTTTAAAACAGCGGCTTAGGAACAGAGGAGATGCAGGAGACATGGAGAAAACAAAGTTACAGTGCATGGACCTGGACGAGGACGCTGCAACGGAGAAGCAGCTCTGGATAACCCCCCCCCCCCCCCCCACGCGAACAGATAACTCAGGCGCCACTCTTTCATGTTTCCTGGCACCTTCTCCTGGCACCATTTCATTTGCTGCTATTTCCGGTACTACATAACACAATTCTAGTAGTAAAATACTCACAGCACGGTAATTTACGAAATATATGGCATAACCGATCTTTGAGACTGGATTTGGTGAGGTGGCCTCTAAGGGGAAGTCCTAGCATGGCTCTTGGGAGCTATACAGTAGACGTTCCTGTAGCAGGCACAGGTACTTCACGGGCATGGAGTTCCGCTTACAGGCTGCAGTCGTCACCGCACTACACGAAGGCGTGGCTGCGTCTCTGTCGTCCTCGTGCGAGCTGAGAAAGCACCTCGCTGCCAATGAACGGGACGACACCGTTCTTTAGAATGGCCAGCGACCTAACGACCACAGTGCTGTGGACACCGCCGCTTGCTTCTGTCTGCAGGCCGTGATCATCGAGCAGCCCATTCAAAGGACCAGTACGGCCACCGGAGGCTCTCCATACATAAAAAGCCGGGCAACTAGCCAGCGTGCTCCACAGTTGCCCGGCTATGTTTGACTGGGGTAGCACACAGGTAGTCACTGTAGATGGCTCTCGAAGTTGGCCGGTAAATCGCTCACCCGTACCTGAGCCACTGTATATCGGGAGCAACCTAATTACTCATACTGAGTCCTCACAAAAAGAAGCACATACCCACAAGTAGTACAAGTGGGGTGATGATGCTCGCGGCCATTGGCACTTACGTGCAGAGGACGATTGCCAAGAAGAAGGAATAGAACGAAAATAAAAGATTGGTGATTGTAATAATAGGAATAATAAAGCTAGAAATTATCAATATGAATTATGTCAATCTTCTACCGCTTCAAGCACGCGCGCGCTGTTTTTGTTGTTGAGCCTCAAGTAGGGCACTTATACCCACTACAGTAGATGCAGAATGAATGAAGCCGGGCGGCAGGAATAAAGGCGACAAGCTATATCACAAAAGAGAGTGACAATATAAAAGAAGTACTTGGAAACAGCGAGTAACGCTAGGCAGTGTTGGGCCTGTGTTCACAAAAAAGCTCCTAATGTATGTGCCTGCTGAAATGGGCCATCATCTCCACAATTGTCTCGTTACTGCACCGACCTCGTGAAAGGCGGGCCCCAGTACGTCGCTTAATGAAGAAACGTCTCTACGTAAGACAACTCTTGTTTAAAATGCTTGAGCTTCAAATTTCTCCAGTGTCAACACGTCGAAAAGCAACTTCTGCAACATATTGCGTGCTCACAAGTGGAATTTCGTCGTTCTCTAAAACTAGAGGTTTGCCTTACGTATAGTTTCACTAAGCACAAACTTCATTACGCGGGATACAACCTATCGGGGTTAACCCCATTATAAGCGGCGCAAAATCTGTAGGAGACTTTTCGAGCAGGAAGCATGGTTTTTTTCATGCACGCTCGCCAGACGAATAGCTACTCTTGACGTTGTAGTGACTGATTTCTTTGGATGAAATTAGACACGTGGTTCACTGTTATATCGCCTGCTTTTCCACGCACAGTAAATTATTCGATGATCAAATGATGATAACGTTACGGAAGGATAAAAGAAGAGAAACCAAGAAGATCGCGAGACGCTGGCTCCTGCGTGTTGTTGCTGGTAAGCCATCTCAACCACATTGACTCTCCTTTTATGTATATCGTAAATACAGTCTGTCTATACTCCTAACTACCACGTAACAATAACACGCGGTGATATCAAAGACATACCGGCAATAAAATAACTTTCGCAAACGTGCTTCAGCGGTCAGTATGAAAAATACTGCAACAAAACGACACGTTCTGCAGTTTCCGCAATTAAACACGAGTCAATCAATCAAGTCATTCGGATATTACCACATAAATGGGGGTAAACATGCACAAAAGACTATATGGTAAGCGTTAATACATACTTAATTAATTAGTTAATACATAGTTGGTAAGTGTTAATACATACGGAGTTACAATATCACCTTTACTGCATCAGGTTATTAACACTTTTGAAGCATATTCTTTTTTTTTCACTGAAAGGAAGATTATCAAGAGCTTTTTTTCTAACGACTTGCTGACCTCACCAAGAGCATGCTGGTGCCCTCTTTCCCAATTTCGACGGCCCCCGCAGACGTCACCAACGAATCGCATGTTCTTGGGTATGCAAACTAGGGGCCGCGAAGTTGGGATCTAATTTCCGCTTGGAATGTCGTTTGCGGTCTGTCGCACGTGCCCGTAGAAAGGCGGCTCCTCTCAAGCCCGCGTACAAGCGCCCGCCTGCTCTTCACACTAGGACAGCTGTCCACCCTGCGGCTTCCGTGCTATAGGGGGGACAGGCAGTGTGTGTAAAAAGGCTTAGCTGCAGCCTCTGCTCCACCTTCAGTTAGATTCTTGGCCGAGCGACAAGCTTCCTCCACTCTACCGCCACAGCATCCATTCATTGCGTTCGATGTTCGCGCTCGAGTAGGTTAAGTAACCGAGGCGAACGCGTAGGTGTCGAGCCTCCGGACCGCAAGCAATAGGCGTAGTACATGTACATTACGTAGTACATGTCCTAGCGTTTCGAAACTTTCGATTCTGAAGGGCCGATGGGTTTTGGCAGAGTATGTTTCACACCAAAAGAGAACAAATATACATGCACATTGAGAGCAGCCTCCTCAGTCACAGTTCCTCCATTATCTTGATCAATATGACGGTCATTCGGCAATCGTACTCATGGCGTTTCTTTTATCACTGGCAGTGGCGAAAAACCGCAAAAGAAAAAAGCGCGAAATGCAAGTTAGCTCGTCACGAGATGCGAAATAAAAACCAAATTTGGCAGGAAATGTTAAATGCGATAGAACTCCATTACTGTGAAGACCCTGCGACCAGAGGATATGGTCGATGCGTCCGTCTCTCCCTCATTTTGTCATTTTTTAGATTCGCAACAACTCATAAGTTCTGCTACTTTCTCAATGCATTTCATATTCGCACTTTACTATAGACATGAGTAGAGAATACTGGCTCTGAAGGGCTGATTTAAAGAATTTGTACTAGGGGCGCAACATGATGAATTGCACATTTTGTTATCGCCAAACAGAAAGGTGTTACATATCTGAGTGAACGTTCCTTTTCTCAACGTAGGGAACCAATGCAATTCTCCCACTGATGAGGGAGTGTTGCCAGGCCCGCATGGAAATACTTCTTCGGAGTGCTAACCACCAATGCCCGGACAGCACCGGCAGCCCCTGTAATGTTAGCGAAATGCTTATCACGCAGGGGTCTCTTCGGGGCGTCCGTACAGGTGATTGTCGCGGCAGCGTCACACTGGAAAGTCCCGCGGATGCCTCCGTTTTGGAGAATGTGATGCAACTACCCTCTATAATGAACCCATCCATCCGTGTGATGTTGGGTGGCGTTGTCACAGTCGGCGACCGTCCGCGACTAGTCCGCTTCGCCGTCGACACGCGCCCACTTTCTAGCCATCTACCCAGCTGTAGACGGATCTTCGAGATGCTGCCTGCTCTCCACGCGCTACCGCAAGTCACCTGTGAATCTCGACAGCTGCTGACGCCCTCCTTCCACAATAACCATGACGTCCAGCGCTACCTTTACCCGTCACTCTCCAAACTGTCCGCTCGACTACTGTCGCGCGCGGGAAACTTATGCCGTGGAGGCTTCAGAATGGATGCTGCTGGCCCGTGCTGCCATCCGGTGCGGAAAATAACTCCCCACTGCTAATGACAGATGCGCCTACATGTAGACAGGGTGACCCATACCATGCGGGAGATTCGCAAGTGTCATTCATTATGGTACGCCCCGTGTAGAATCATTCTGTGCGCCGTTGTCACAACCGTCTCAAACACTCCAAGCAGTAAATGTCCATCCACCTCCGTGCCACGTGTTTCTCTATGTGTCCTCCTCTAAGAGGTACTTTGTTGTACTATCTCCTCTTTTCTTTCGGTTAATTCTCTATTTGTCGTCAATTTCGCCTGGCAATATCGAACTGAGAGTCAGAAATGAATTACAGTTAGCTCTTTGGGGAAAACACGGGGAAGGTGGGAGATGTAAATTCAAGACGATGAGCAAAACGAGAAGGTGGTGAAAGCAGGAGCCAGCGTTTCGACAAGTGGACTTGTCTTATTGAAGTTAGCTATTTAGTATTTAGCAGTACATCCCGATATCGAAGAATCCTCCACATAAATACGATTTTACGCGTAGACCGCATTTTTATTCGTCTCTTTAGCCAAATTCACTATATCGGGAGAAAACACGTACACATGCATTAGGATCTAAGTTCAGACCAGCACTTTTCGTCACTATAGCCAGAGCTTCACTTCATGTAGATTTACTGTAACGAGTTTTTACGCAGCATTTGAAATATAATAATGGAATCATGGAGCACAAGCCGTTTAAATGCATTGTTCTCATTTGCGGCAAGTATAAGTCTTAGTGTAGCCTTCTGACTGTGAAGTCAGTGCAGAGATGAACGTAACTTATAACGTAAGAACGTCTTTTGCCACAGTAGCCCACCAACTTCCCTTCAGTATTAGTAACTCAATTAACATAATCCCTTTGACATAGTTAAATCAGCTAAAAAATAAAATGACGACTATGTTAAACTGTATTTTTCCCACATACCAAGTTCACAGCCTTTCACAGCAAAATCAAAAACTACTAATTACATACTCTATGTTTGTCTGTTTCCTTTCTGAACGTTTGCTTGGCTCGATTTTGATATTGTCTCTGATAATCACACATGCCAATTACACAGGATTGGTCAAGAATCGGACGCACTTGGTAAAATACGTTAAATGCTGTCTATGAAACACAGGAAACTGGTGCCGCATTTTTCCCCTCTCTACCGCTTCTACATAGGTGTAGCCTAGCGCATATGAGATGCGTATGACATTTTTAACGCAGAAAGTCTGTGCGTCTTGAGCCTCTGATAGCATGTAACAAAACTTACGTCATCACTGCCGAACATTTGGATGACTTTGCTTTTTTCCGCACTTGAATCACACCGACATCTCCCGAATGCTTATATAAAGCCTGTAAAAACGAAGGTGCAAAGGCTGTAGGGGAGGGAGCGAAAGATTATAATAATGTGGGTCAGACGACGACAAGGAAAGTCCCAAAGCACAGTCGTTATTGCTACAGATGCGCAAGGACCTCAGCGGATCAAGAAAACTACGCTCTTTAAGCTATACGACACTAACATCGCGCTCTGCTGCCTTATTGCTCACCTAGAGCCGCTAGGCCTCTGGGTCACCTTTCCGTAAACCCGCCTCTAAAAGCTAGCTCTCGCGGTCTACCATGCATTTCCGGACTGGTCCAGATTACTAGACGCGTTCATTCACTTGATCCACCTGGGCGAAGGGATGGGGATAGGCTTGAGGAATCCCGTTGCAGCCACTTCTGAATGAGAGAGCGAGTTGCATACTTTAAAACTTGTTTGCCTGGCCATGCGCCTAGCCCGCTACCCTAGATTACATTGTTGATGCACGAAATGACCCGCTCATACGCAGTACACGCGTACACAGCATGCACAGGTAACCCGGCAAGTACTAGTAAAAACATGATAAGTACAAGTCATAACACAAATGCAAGCATACACGGTAACAAGCATCTAGGGTAGGACTGCACAACATACGGCCCGCAGGCCCCGCATGCGGCCTGTTGGAGGATATTTAGAGGCCCGCGCCCTTGTTTAGCTCGGAGGATGTTGACACCCTGCAGATAAAAACTGTGGTTTTTAGAGCCACGTAATATTTTTGATTAGCGTGTGGCGGCAACTAAACAGTTCACAGCAGAAAACGAAACTCGTCGCCAGAGGCTGTTGACATTACAGGTTAACGTTCATGCACGTGGAGTTTTTAGTGGTTTAGGACTCCCTCATTATACGACAGCTGACGTGGGCTATCTTGCAGCGCTTGTAGTTTTCAGATCGCCATTCTGAGAGTTGAATGCGCTTCCAAGGAAAAGAAGAATCAACCAGTAATGCCAAAAATTCAATGAAGGCTGGACGAAGAGGTATTGATGCGAAAGCGCCAAATGTCTCATTGAGCGAAAAAGCCGCCGTCTATCGCCTGGAGCAGCGAAACGGCACCTGAATTCCCATTTGCTGCGACGCCACGTCAGGAGCGGGCCTCGACGGAGCAGAGCGGGTGAAAGGAAATGCATACTGGCCGCGATAACGCGCCAGGTGTTGCGTTAGAGGAAGGACATGGCCGCGACACCACCTCCCCCTCGCTCTCGGTACGAGCGCGCCTCGGTTGAGCAGAGCGGACGAAAGGAAGCACCGGCTGGGCATCGGCAGCACAGCAGATGTTGTGTGAGGGGATAGTGTCTCGTCGCGCTGCAGGACGTCGGTGGCATGCGGCGTTGGCACCGCAAGCTGCTGCTGCTTGCTGGCTTGGGCAGCACGTGCCGCTATGCACTCGCAGCGCAGAACCAGAAGGACCGCCCAGCGACGTTCATTCGGACAGTAATTCTGCCGCATTCACAACTCATAAGAAGTACTTCAGTGTCCTCGGGGTTTTTTTCTTTCTTTTCGTTAAAGACTCGTCGAAGCGCATCTGTCTTGTGTGTCGAGAATCCTTTTCTGTACCAGGAGTACAACGTTAGATGCCAATCCGAGACAAAGTACTCTCGTGAATTTGGCGCTCTTTCCGGCATTGTCAGAAAAACGGAGGCCGCGTATTTAAAGCTGAAATTGGTGGCGGAATGAGGTACTTTTACAAATGTAAAGAATGCGTATGGGTCAGCTATAAGGGCGTCCTTCGGAATATTCCAGCTTATCACACGTTCAGGTCCTCCGTTTACTGATGGCGGCATCATAAAGGAGTGCCTGCCAAAAGATGTGCCCGGACGAGAAGTTGACCGTTCAAGATCTGAGCTTGTCAATAAGGACGGTGCAGAGAAGTGTGCATGATATTGCAGACGACTTAACAAAAGAGCTCCAGGCGCGATGCACCTTTTTCGCCTACTACTCCCTAGCCCTGGACGAGTACACAGTCATCAAGGACACAGTAGGACACAGTTCAATTGCTTCGTTTCGTTTGAGGTGTGGGTGAAAACTTCGATGTTACCCAGGAACTTTCAGACCTTTGTTCAAGGACAAGAGATAAGCGAGGAATTCAAGAACTTCGTCGAGAAAGTCAACCTGCCCAGGGAAAAGCTCGCAGGTGTCTGCATAGATGAGCCTCGGCTGTTGTTGGGAGGAGAAACCGAGCGGTTGCGACGCTCGAGGCATGCAGAGGCGTGGAATTTAAGTACCGCTACGCGCTGCGCCGTGAAGCGTTCTGTGCCAAGGTTATGAAATTTGAGCATGTGGGGAGCATTGTGACGTCAGTTATGAACATCATACGTTCTCATGGGTTGAAGAATAAAATATTGCAGGAAGTAGAATGTGACCACGCCGATTTCCCGTATCACACTGAAGTCCGCTGGCTAAGCCGTAAGAGTATTTTGATTCACTTCGTGGCTCTCAAAGATGACATCTATAGTTTCTTTAGCGATGAAGGGAAAAACATTCCGGAGCTCGAAGACGGCATGTGGTTACGGGACTTAGCATTCCTCATGGATTTAAAAGGTCATCTTTATACACTTAACACAATTCTGCAAGGAAAATATAATCTCATTAAGGGCATGGTGAGCGTCATATTTGCTTTAGGAGAAACTGCCCTTGTTCAGGTAACAGCTCACATGCAGGAACATAATGCATTTTCCTACCTGCTAGGTGGTATTTTCCGCTGGCAAGAAGCAGAGGTCAGTATGCACCACCTACGCACATCATGTCGAAGCTGTTCTGATAAAATTCTAAAGTCGCTTGAAGGTGGGAATCGGTGCTATCACCTGTTTCACGACCGGTTGATGGTGACGCCTGAAGACTGCGACTCCACAGTGCAGCGAGACCTCATCGATCTGCAGTATTCGCCGGAATTAAAAGCCTTACACCGGGAGCAGCTCCTTCTTCGGTTTTATGAGAACCACAACAGGAAGAAATACGGAAACATAGTTAACAATGTCTTGAAACTAGTGTCTCCCTTTTTAAGTATGTACCTCTGTGAGCAGACGTTCTCTTTGATGACTCTTAACAAGAGCCGCCTTTGGTCTTCAGTGACCCATACAACCTCAGAAGACGTGCTGAGAATGGTAACGAGTGTGATGACACCAAACATTGAAAGCTTTTCTGCAAGTAAAAGTTGTACTGTTTTCCAAAAGTTGCAATTTTTCCAGGGTGGCTCCCATAAAGTTGGTTTTGGCACTTGCGGTCACTGAAGTGTGCAGCCCTGATCTAAAGCGTCAGTTGAGGCAAGTTTGCCGTAGGAAGCTATATAGAGCGCTTGTTGCGCGCAGAACAGTACAGTATACAGCAACACTCCCACAAGGTAGAAGAATACGTGGCAGCTCGAATAAGCTGCCACGTAAATTTAAAGCAGATTTACGCAGTGGCTATTGCATCAATTACAGTTAGGGTAAGAAGAAGTTTGCGTACACGATGCTTAAATGAAAGCGGTGTAGACATCTGCGGTCACGCCTTCAGAGGCCACTGAGCAATTGAAAATCACATTTTGGGTCTATATTTGAAATGGAATTCTAGGGTTCGATTTCCAGAGTTCGTACTTAGAGCTGCACTTCAGCCAGTTGGCAGTCAGTGCTCGTCCTGTGTTCCTCCCTTGTCTGTGTTTATTTTGCGATGTTTTTCACCCATGGATTCGCACGAACTAGCTCGCATTCATACCCTTTTAAGGAAATGCACGTAAATTCGGGTGAGCCGCCAAACTCTTCCCGATGCGTGATATTCAATTTTATTACGAACGGAAGCGCATTCCTTCCTCACACGTTTCTGTATTCCCTATGTGTTTAGTAAATTTATGTGCTCACGAATGTTAGGTGGTCAAATTTCCTTCTTGTTGCAACATTTGGCAAGATTTTCGAAGAAGGCTACAATGGGAGATAAAGACTCACGCTCATCCTCCACTGCTTTTCTATTTATATTTATATTTATTTTAGATCATATTTAAGGCCTCTCGAGATATTTTCACACAGGCAATCCTATCCTTGGCGACCTTTCAAAGTGGGTCTGCACCACAGTTCTCAAATGCCATCACGATCACATTTTTTAAAAAGAGCTAGAATGGTCGGCAGGAAGTGGTTATGCTCTAACCTGCTACTCTATACTAGATATGCGAAAATGGGAACAAAATAAGCAATAAGCTACGAGGCTAAAAGGTATAACAGTACCCAATGCATAAGTACTGCCTCAGTAATGTCTGTTTAGTGCGGGAGATGTGCGGTTATGTGATGTTTGCGCAATTGTACCGGAGGCGGTCTCTGGTTCGAAAGTGGCTTTGTTTGCTAGCAGGCGCTATGGCATGGGCAAGCTTGCAACGACGAAGAGCATAGGGGTAAATGGGTGGTCAGGCCCGATTATTAGGGATCACCGCCATTTCACTTTCTGGAGAAGGCTCCCCGAGGGAGTGAGACACTAGCGCGAAGGAGTTACGTGAAGCGGTGAAAAGTGAGACGCTCAATCAGAAATCATCTGCACACTTGATTACACACGTTCGGAAGCAGCAAGCGCACACTATTTCGAACTGCTGTCTTCTCGGCTGGACCGCGCCAATCGTGTTTTTCGGCGCAGGGCTGACAATGTCGTGACGCGAACTCTAGTACATGACGCAGGGCTCCTTCAGGGATTCAACCGAATGAAGTCTAGGCTGTTACAGTGCTTCTCCAGAAAAAAAAAATATCTTAATAAAGATGATCGCTGTGGCAATAGGATTTTTAAAAGATGTATTGTTGTGTTAATAAAGAGAACAGAATTCAGGGGTTTCAAAGAGAAGTGAATACTTATCGCCGTGAAACTCAGACCGCCAACAACGAAACGGCGCTATATAGCGTGGCGTTGTCTGGCCGGGATTGCTATATTTGAAAATTTATTGAGCCCATGAATAATTTTGCCACTGGGAGCTTCTGCCCAGCCTATTGTTACTCACTCTGTACGTATGCATCGCATGCTGCATTGCAAAAGCGATGGTATTTAAGGCACCCTTTTGTCTCCCGTGGTCAGCTAGCATATTAGTGGACACAGGCGCATTTTTGTTGTACAGCGCTGTTTAAAGGGCCCCTCACCAGGTCTGGCCATTTTGAGCTGACAAGCGCAAAGCATACAATGCGAGCTAACGATCGTGTTTGCAAAAAATGTATGAGAGCAGCATTCCGGGCAAGTTGGTAATCCAATACTCAAGTGATATTGCGCAACATAAAACAACACAGACGTAAGAGAAGAAGACACACCAAGCGCAATGCATCTTGAGCTTAATGTGTCTTCTTCTCTTACATGCGTGTTGTTGTTTTTTTTGTGAAATAGCGCTTGAGTAATGCAAAGAATTACATCGTTATGCACCGCGGAAAAGTCTGAAATTTCAATATGAACGCCATTTTCCCTTTCCCTCGCGGCGACCGCGCTCCAAGCGGGACGGTGACGTTCGCGTGTCCCTGCGCCTACGTAGTCATGTGCGCAGTATGGCGTTGCTCGTGGTGACACGTGACTTCAAGAATTATTCAAGGCAACATCTGTTATTTGTGTGATCTGTTGCTTGAATTGATGAATCGAAGTTTGTGAAAGCTTCCTGACGAATAGCGCCGGGGGCAAGAACAATAAAAATGGGCACTTGCTTGGGCTTGCTTGCTTCCTATACATGGCGCGTACCCACTATAGGGGATTGGCGAAGAAGCCGGTGGTTAAAGGAATGGGAGGGAGATAAAACTTCAGAAAAAAAAGGCTTTTACCTGGGCAAAATTGTACTTGTACAAGAAATAAAGTAAACAAATTTGTTTTAGATACATTTATTTTCACCTTAGAGAAAACGTGTGCTTTTGGAAAGGGTAGCACTTTTAAGGCAATTAATAGTATTCAATTTCAAATTACAATATTGTGTTTTATCATATAAATCAGTAAGTTAACCAGGCATTCCCCTGGTGTCCCAAAGGAGTTCTAACACATTCCATGCATATGTTTCTGTGGTTAAAAGTCGATGTACACGGCCCAAAGAAGAGAATAAATTCAGTGTTATAGCAATGCCTAATTTTCGGAATGGCATTTCTAAATACTTTTGTCACTGGCTTGTAAATAGACGGCAAGTGAATCAAAAAAGTGACCAATGGTTTCATGTTCTTTGCACATATATAGGTCATTATGTGGACGGTGCCAGACCAGACCTGTATGGTATGAATAACTTTATTTAGGTCCTGAGGGATCAGTCTGGGACTGATGCGGGCCGCTCCCACGTCGGTATAGAGTGGCCGAGTCCCTCTGCCGTCACACGGGCCCTCTGGACAGCCCTGAGTTGGTCCGCCAGCCCTTCACTGTGCAGCATCCGCTGCCACCACTGTTCACCTCGAGAACCATCACCGGCCAACGTCAAGCAGCGCCAAAGCATGAGACCAGACCTGTGTAAATAAAAATTTAATGATGAAAAACGGCAGCGTAACTTTGCGAGTCCCGTTTATAATTGACGCGTGGAACACCATTGACTGTTACATGGGACAAACAAATGGTTAAAGTCTGTTATTTCAAATTTGTTTTGCCTCTTGAAAGAAAATGTGCTAAATCTAGCCGCCGTGGTATAAGCAGAAGTTGGCAGAACAGACATGACTGCTTCATCTAGGGATGCATGAGGAAGTGTGCAGACCATTTACTTTAAAAGCAAACCACGATGACATGGCACCCACATCAAGCGCACCAGACGTAAGTTAAAAGGGATTAATGTTTCTGATGCATTTTAAGCATTATTGTCTGAGGATAATGGGAGGGCTGCGCACACTGACACGGAATCGGAGAACTATTAGAGCTGTTGATGAAGTTACTAAAAGGTAACTGCTAATAATTCTGCGTCAAAAATCGCTGTAAAATTAGGAAGTCGTAATGAATGAGTCCAGTATAGTGCCTTGAATAAATGTCCACACCAGCTTTCTCTTCGCATATTGATGCATTCGTCACTGTTACATTATTGATATTTAATTGCGCTAAATGATCTTGTAACAGGCGGCTTCAATAGCTAGTGGGCAAGAGTTTAGCACTGGAAAGAAATATATCATCAAATTCAATCTACGTAGTATTTTCGGACTTGTTCTGAAGAATTATCTCGTGTATAACTGAACTTTCAATGGTTTTGGCTGTCCATCCACAAAACAGCCTGCGGGATGTATAGAAGGGTCCATGTTTCGTCAAGGAACGCAAATTTTTTCTTAACAAATACAAACAGTGATAGTCTCAATGAGGATCCATAATTTTTGAAGTAGATAGATAGAATTTATTGACAGGAAAGACAGGGAGGTTGACCTGAGCTACTGCGCTCTAGTCTGCTACTCTGCACTGGGGAAGAGGGAAGGGGAATGAAAGTACTGCGATGGGGTATGATGACAAGACAAGTCGTGAGTGCTTATGTATATTAGACAGTGGCCCTACTAGGGCCGCTCGTCTAGCTTGGTGTCCTGCAGAAACTTCAACAGCGATTTCGTTGCCCGCATTGAAGTTGCAGTGTCAGGCCATGGGCCGAGGCTAGCGTCCACCAACAGTGGTTGCCTGCTAACACTGGCAAGGGAACTTTCCAGCGTCCTTCGCTCCAGCATATATGCCGGGCAATCGCACAGTCTGTGTTCCAGCGTTTGCGGCGTCTGGCAGTGCTCACAATCCGGGCTGTTCGATTGGCCGATGAGGTGCGCGTAGCGACGGGTGAAAGCAACGCCCAGCCTAATCCTGTGTAGTAATAACGTTTTGCGTAACCTTCGGGGGCAAACAGAATTCACTGTCTGGGTCGATCATATCTATGCGTCTGTGAATGTCCTTTCTTTAAAAAGCATTTTAGCGCCTGTAGCGCTGATTTCGCATCAGAGAATACCGTCCATTTATGAGGTGTCTGCGTTCTCATAAAACGGACAGCCTCCCGTATTGCCGCAAGTTCCGCAGCCATATGTGCCGCTCTGTGGTCTAATTGAATTCGCCGAGTCATTCCAAGTTCTGGGATGACAAATGCTGCCGTTGTGGCAGATGGTGTGACCGAACCATCGGTATATACTTATTAATATTATTTGGGGTTTTACGTGCCAAAACCACTTTCTGATTATGAGGCACGCCGTAGTGGAGGACTCCGGAAATTTTGACCACCTGGGGTTCTTTAACGTGCACCTAAATCTAAGCACACGGGTTTTTTCGCATTTCGCCCCCATCGAAGTGCGGCCGCCGTGGCCGGGATTCGATCCCGCGACCTCGTGCTCAGCAGCCCAACACCATAGCCACAGAGCAACCACGGCAGGTTCAGTATATACTTGTACTCTCCCGCTATATAATGTAAATATACGGGACAGAGTGAGCCGTTTCAAGCCAATGGTAGAACTATGGGGTTTCTTGGTAATTCCGAATATTTAAAGCCTCACTAATGGTCTCGGTAATGTCCCTGGTGGTGTCTCTTGGATGTCCTGCAGCCTTGAAGATATAATGCATGTGGGGAATGCAATGGCTTTAGAAAAAGCACACTCAAGGTTGGTTCTTGGAAGTGCTACAGAGGATGGTGCGAGCATCTAATTAGCAGGCCAAGATAGGCTAGCACAGGTTCACAAGACCTGTATATTTTGATTGGGCAAGCCCGTGCTTCCGCTTTTGTGCCTTTAGTTGACGTGTAGCGTGTCAAGCTGTGCTTGACACGCTACAGTGCTTGTGCAGTGCTTGTGCCTGAAGGCTCTCCAGCGTGAACATACAAGATGACAACATGTTAGATAGCACCGACAGCTGTAAATTTTTAAGTAGGTTTTTCATTGTGAGAAGAGGGAATCTGAACACAAATATGAACAACCGGGCTTCTCGATATAATACATTATTTGCAACAAATTTTGGCAAACCAAGACAACTCCGCACAGCCTCTTGCTCTAGAAGAACGAGGCGGTTAATCTTGTATGCCACCCACCAGAGAATAAAATGCACCGAAATTCCAATATGGGTCGAAACATACGTACCAGAAATCATAATGATGGTGTTCCTACGTAGCCCAGAGCGGCGGTGACCGAGTATGCCAATCATGTCAACAGTGTTCGCACCCTTCGACAGAACATGTGCGATGTGGTTGCGCCAGCTTAGCCTTGATTCGCATATAACATCTAAATATTTAATAAGGTTACACTGAGGGATCAGAGACATTATTAATAAAAAGGAAAGCAGTCAAGTTATTTTTACTAACATGTAACGACACAGAAGATCCTCAAGCCAATTTTCTAGTATTGTTAAATATTATTGCTGCATTCTGTACAGTGAGTTAATGTAACTCGCAGACGAAAAGAATGCAATGCTTTCTGCGTTAACATGCACCTGGAATTGAACTCATTAAAATATTAAACAATATAAGAGAAAGAACGGAACCCTGTGGAACTCTTCTTGAGCGATTATATTTTGCAGCCGAAACGCTGCCTTGGGAGAAATAGAATGTTCTTTCTCTTAGGAATTCATAAATCCAATTTGTAAATTATGGACGAAAATTCATGCCTTTTGTGAAGCTGAGGAGAATGACATGGCTGTACATTGTCATATGCCTTACCTCTATTGAAAGTAACCAATGCTGCATACTGCCGCCTGTGTTGAGCAAGCCTAATGCAACCCTCCAAATTAACCTGCGCGCACAACATCGAGCATCCGGGTAAAAATCCGATCTGACATGGAGCACTATAACGTAAAGCTATTCCAAATTTTTCTATTGCAATTCTGCAATCAGCCCTCCGTGATTGGTCGAAAACATTTTTTGGACCACTCCCACTTCGCCTGTCTATCACGCGACGTCACGAAAACCGCGATAGCTCCCCATCTTATATGACGTGTACACACAGATTTTGTATGATTTGACCGAACAAAAGAAAAGTAGTTATTTCTGAATCGCGGCCTTTTCAACGTTAGCCCTCGCCTATTGGTCAAGAGTTTTCAGGCTGCACCCACTGCACCTGCCTATCACGCAACGTCACAAAACTGCAAAAACTCACCGCGTCAAAGTGACATGTACGCCTTAAGGATGCATTAATATGCCCGACAAAACTGAATTTTCTTCTGAATAGCCGCCGGCGGCCCCGTTCCGAAAGGAATAAAAGATGGCTGCCGCCGATCGCTCAGGCACTGGCTACTCGCACCTGCCGGAGAGCATGGGTTTATTCGCGTGTGATAAACCTTTTTGCGTGGCCGTGTAATGTTTTCGAGGACTTTCAGCGCGTTTACAACCTCGTTCTGCCAACTCTTCTTTGCTGAGAATCCGTTTTAGCGTCATTCTTAAGCCTCCATTGCATGCCGCCGCGATTGTCGACGAGCCACCACAATCTAAGTAAGTGAAAGCGGACCAATCGCAGACGCCGGCACCACCCTCTTCATCCGGTTATCGATTTTCAGTGCACTGGCTCGGCCTCACTGAATCTCTTTCTAGTTGAGCATACTCCTCGACTCTTGTGAGCCAATTAGATAAGACAAGCCGCTCAGTGTAGGCAGTCTTATTCGTTTTTCAAGCAAACAAAAGTCACCTCTTATAATGTAAGGGAGCGTTTGATTGGGCTGTTGTGTCAGCGCTGCATGTCGCCGCCCGATGCTTGCTTCGCGGGTTACGCAAATTTGACGTCAGGAGATTGGAATAAAAACATGGGCCCTATAACGTAAAACTATTCCAATATGTTTTTATTCCAATCTCCTGACGTCAAATTTGCGTAACCACCGACGTAAGCACCGGTCGGTCAACCGCAGGCTTGTCTGAACAGACCAATCAAACGCTCTCCTCGTTCATAAAGGTCATTTTTGTTTGCTTGAAAAACGAATAACATTGCCTACACTGACCGGCTTGTCGTATCTAATTGGCTGACAAGAGGCGAGGAGAACGCTCAAGTGGAGAGGGATTCGATGGGCAGAGCCAGTGCACTGAAAATCGATGACCGGATGAAGAGGGTGGTGCCGGCGTCCGCGATTGCTCCGCTTTCTGTTACTTAGATTGTGGTGGTTGGTCGAAAATCCTGGTGGCATGTAACGGAAGCTATACGAATGACGCAAAAACGGATCCTCAGCAAAGAATAATTGGCAGAATGAGGTCGTAAACTTGCCGAAAGAGCTCGAAAACGTTACACAGCCACGCGAGAATCTTTATTACACGCAAATAAGCCCATGCTCTCCGGCAGGTGAGAGTAGCCAGCGCCTGAGCGATCGATGGCAGCCATCTTTTATTCCTTTCGGAACGGGGCAGCCTGCAGCTATTCAGAAGAAAATTCAGTTTTGTTCGGCGTATTAATGCATCTTTAATGCGTACACGTCACTTCCTGCACTATGCTGGGATAGGCAGAAAGTATAAAATCAATTTCATTTCTTGCTTCACCATTAGGGCATTTTCAGGTACACTTTTGTTGCTACGCTTCTTGAAGGTGTTCACTATTCGCAGCTTATTCCTTTCTGCGAATTCTACCAGCATCTCTCCTCTAGCGTTCCTAGAATCGGCACCGTAGTTGCCAATTGCTTGTACACAAGCCTGCTTTCTCCCCACTTTTGCAATGAAGTCGCCCATTACTACAGTATACTGAGTTTGCACTTATGTAATCGCTAATTCAACATCTTCATAAAACTGATCTACTTCATCATCATCGTGACTGGATGTTGGGGCGTAGGCTTGTGCTACCTTTAATCTAGACCTATTATTAAGTTTGATTACGACTACTGCTACCCTCTCATTAATGATGTAGAATTCGTCAATGTTGCCCGCGATGTCCTGATGGATTTGGAATCCTACCCCGTATTGCTTCCTATCTGGGACACCTCTATAGCAGAAGACATGGCCGTTAGCACTGTATAAGCCTCACGATTTCTTCTAATCTCGCTAAGGCCAATGATATCCCAATCAATGTCTGATAGTCCTTCAAAGACTCCTGCTAGGCTATCCTCATTCGATAGAGTTCGGCTGTTAATGGTTGCCAGCGTCAGTTTCCATTGGCCGCCTGACCGGGTGCAGAGATCCTTAGCACACTCTGCTGCGTTACAGGGCTGACCGCCGCCTTGGTCACGGGCTCCGCAGCTCCTGGGGACTGCGGACCCTCAGTTAATTGTAACAATCATGAGGGAGGCGGTAGCCGAATACTGCACCAGGGAGGTCAATTCCTCTTCTGGTGATGGAGTGTCTTTCTTGAAGCTTAGTTTACTTATTTAATAAGTTAGTTTACTTAGTTGCTGAGCTTACTTACTTTGCGGCTCTTCCCTTCCGCGTCTGGGCCAGCGCGAACCAGTAGTACGTAGAAGCTCTATGATTGACCATCTGTTCCGAGCAACCAAAAACGCTGCCAAACGCTGGTGGGCTACCTGGCGTGGTAACATATGTGCTGGAGCTGCACCCCCGTAGCTTTTTCTTCATAGCCACAGAAAGTTGTCCGCGAGTGTAGCGCAAAAAAAAGACATTGGATGACAGCGAAAAGCACACAGGACAGAACGCTAGCGCCGCTGTCGTCCTACGTGTCTATTTCGCGCTAGTAATGATGTCTCTAGTCTGTAATAAGCGCCAACTAGTCAAACTGTCTTCTGTACTTGGTTACTACGGCACAGCTCGTCATCCGCGTCACCGCCGGTGAAGTTGCCGTGTATGGCACTCACGTAGCGCTGCCTCACGCGGTCTTCGTAGGACAGCTGCTCGCCAGCATCGTCCAGCGTGCGCCAGCGACCGCACGCATGCTCGTGCTCACCCAGCGAGACCAAGTAATCTGAAGTGCGCGCCAACGTTGCTGCTTCGTCGTTCTTGCGCCTACCTCCGGGAAACCCTGATGCGATGCTTGTAGGCGCTTCTTTTCGTGCAGCGGCCGTAGTAGTAGCAATGAAGACACAGTGGCGTTAGTGAACCTATACAGTGTTTTACGTCAGAACAGAGAGAGTGACATACCTATGTTAAGGTTATAAGTTTCTTTTTACACATTAGTATTAGTTACCGTCAAGCTAACGCGAAGATGAAGTAATCACCGTGTAGTTTACATGGCAAACCATGGCCAATTCCGTCATCAACACCAACGGCAAAACAGGAGGAATTAAGGACACAAACTGAAGGAATTTTGTAGACATCTGCTGTCGTACAATGAGAGCAACAAACAATACGGTCGTTTTCACTGTAAGCTTGTCATTTCATAATCGAAAAGAAAGAAATCGGACCAAGAGAATGACAGTGAAGTGTGCCATGCAATTACCATCGTCGCGCCTTTGTATTTTGTTACCCTGATTGCCTCTGTTTTTGTTTTATTTTTTCTTGACCGCGGTTCTCGTGCTGAAGTTTCCCAGGTTGAGGGCTCAACTCGCAACAGGCAATCAAGCACTACTTCTGCAAACCGTGGGCCGGCTCAGCCTGCGGGGGGAATTAAAATAAATACTGAGCGGATCAAAATGTAAGTAACCAAACAGAAATACGCAATTACATGAGTCAGTGCGCAAGAAAAGCGTAGATCACAACATAACGTTTCTCCTCCCCTCCCCTCCCACTCAGCAGCTTCAGTTTCCCTTGCGTGCTTTTCAATCTCGTTGTTGCTCTTCTGAACGACACAGCAAACTTTGCAGTGCAAACGAATTTTACCCTCGGTCCGAGATCTCGTCCCCACGCGTGCGCCTAGAACACACACACGCACACATGCATGCGCACCCACACACACGCACCCCCATGTACACGAACGCACACCCGCACACTCACGCGCGCACACACACTCCCGCACACATTCTCTCTATTTCATACTGCCGTGTGCGTTCTCGTGCTCTGTTCGCTCGCGTTTCCAGTATACTCTCTCTCGATCTACTACGTATTATCTATCTTTCTTTCTGTTTTTTTAACACTCCAACTTAAGTCCAGATTCCCTGTCCTACCGCACTGCACGACCTTTTTTCGCTCCTGCCGCCTCCGTTTCTGTCTCGGCACCCATTCTGGCTCTGCGGGTGCCCTTTTTCTTACTCTTGCGCTGCAACCAGAATTCCTTTGCTGCGAGACCCACTTTCGGATCCCCCGCTTTCGCAGAGCAGCACAGAGACGATGAAATGAGCACGTGACGTTCTATTTATTTATTTATTACGAGAAGGAAACGAAACAAAAAGTAAACGGACCGAGCGCCTAAAGGACTTGCTTGTCTTATGCCCCAGGGTGATCGATAATGTGGAAGCATAAGGACGAGATTGCATTATTCACTTCGTCCTCGTACGTTAGTCAACACCTTCCTCTCTTCGCTAAGAAGTACGCAGAAAGAAAGAAAGAGAAATATAAACAAAGCAAAAAAAACACATACGGCCTCCCACAAGCCCGCAGGTAATACACCTGGAGCACTTTCCCCTGGCGGCTTTTAAGACGTCCTCGATATCAGGGCTAGCCACCATATCCGGGGTCCACAGAGGGAGATCCGGTTGCGTCGGACATTAGCTTGGCGGCCACTCAGGTTAGCGCAGCCCTCTCTGGTACCAGTGCGCCATGGCGCACTGGTACCAGGCGGGATCCTTTATGGGGGAGAGTACGTGGCGCAACGCGATATCTATAGAGTCGTCCGTAAGCACAGGGAAAACTCCGTTGGCGATGTGCGCAGCTTTACGAGCACTGCTAAAGCTGTTACCTAGGTCATCTCGTGTCTCGCACCTGTCAATATGTGCGGGGACAAAAGAGAACGATGCCTGCCTGCTTCAGATTACCCCGTTACAGGCATGTGTGCGGCAGCGTTTCGTACCAATGCCGGTGTCCGGTACTCGAATTATTTTTGTGAGCGTAGAAACTTCAGTTTATTGCACTGATCGTCACAGCAATTAAGATATAGTGTGCCGAGTATCGGAAATATAAACTATTCCGAACTTCATTTCTCGTACAACCGCTCCTTTCCAATGCAGTCTCCCTCTTGAACCGCACCATAGCTTAAACAGCATTTTCCTGCATCCTCAGACTATTGTGTCGGGCTGTTTGTCAAGGCAATTAGCTATGGCCTACCAACGAATCCAGATCTATGCCCATCTGGACTTCAAATGAAAGAGTGAGAGATCATTTTAGCGCATTCAATGCGTCATTGCCTTGTACGCACAATGGCGTAATGTATAGTCGCCCCTGAAACTTGGACGGACTACACAAGATTTTATAGCTAGAAATGCAAGCTGGTTATCGCGACAATATCGCGTCTCTTTGTTGGACACGTTGTCATGCATATTTTAAAACAAATTGCAGTAGCTAAGATGTCACTGGCTACGAATAAACGTCAGCAAAAATTGCTTTCACTCGAATTCCTGTCGCACCCTCTCTTGTAACACTCAAGAGACGTCTCCGAAACAGATCGTACTTATAAACTAGTTTTTCAGCCAGTTCGGTGAGCCACTTTAGTGTACATATTGCCATTGTGATCTGACCCCAACATGTCTTGGAAAACAAGAAACATAATTTGGTGGTCCCTACGCTGCAGCACACTGCACTGCACTACACCTACACTAAATATCATCTGCAACTTAGTTCCCATTTGTTATTTCTTTTTGTGAAAAACACTTAATTCTTATAATTCTTTTATTCCAACCAATTAAATTCAGACGACATTAAGAGTTGAGACAACCACTTGTTCTTGATATCCCACAAACGGTATTTAAGTCATGGGTATACGCCAACACATCTGTCGTGCCTAGTATGTTAGCTATCTCAACCTTGTCGGGGAAATAGGGGGCGCTGCTCAAGTTTCTCCAGGAGGCCTGTTGAAGTTAGCTACAAATCGGATCCGCTACAGAAGAAACGCCTTGAAAATTAAAGTTTATATTTCATATTTAATGAGCCTATTAATCACCTTGTAAATGTCTTTATTAGCCATCAGCTGTTGGGCCGACCTACAGAGCAGGGCACAGATTCTCAGAAAGAGCGGCGTTCCCCAAAAATAGCGCTGGAGAGCTTGGCCCACTAGAAAGCGCTGGAGAGGATGGCCCACTATAGTGTTCCTCTTATTCGCTGCAATTACCCACGGGAACGAAAATGGAGTGGTCCGGCGACCTAACAGCTCTTCACTACGAGTGGATCATGGCACGGCTTGAGGCGTTCGACGTTGACACTGTCTCGTCCACGACGGCGCACGTCCGAACACGGTTCAATGAGGTCGATCACGTAGTTTAAAGGGATGCGCGCTCGACGATACGATATGGTATTTCATACTTGGGCAGTAGTTTTGAAAAGAGTCCAGGTGCAGCGGAAGGAACGGAAAGCCACACAAGCGCTGCAGGAAGGAAGGTGGGGGCAGAGGCGGAGTCACCGCGGATACTCTTCTAGCGCTCTTGGTCATTGAAGGTAAAGGCCCGTGCGAGATCGCGTCACCCTTCAGCAGGTCTTGCGCTGGCCGAAATAGGCGTACATTAAGATGCATCCGGCCGGTATGGTAGAATTTTGTCGATGGTGTGCAACGGGCACCTAACGTACAGTAAGAAAAGGGGTGAAAAGCTGGTGATGCTCTGAGTAGCGGTTTTTTACGCATAGGTTACGAAGGGCAGAATGACGTCCCAATTTGTGTGGTCAGAGGCAACGTACATTGCAGGCATGTTGCCGAGCGCACGGTTGAAGTGTTCGTAAGGCCATTGGTTTGAGGATGGTACGCCGTAATTGTGCGATGAACAACGTGACATTCTTTAAGGATGGCTTCAACTAATTCTGATAGGAAGACACGTCCGCGATATCTGAGCAGTTCCTCAGGTGGTACATGACGCAGGAGGAATCGATGAAGCAGGAAGGAGCCAATATCGAACGCTGTAGCTACCGGGAGGGCGGCATTTTCGTCGTGTCGAGTGAGGTGGTCAACCGCCACAATGACCCCGCGCTTTTCAGCCGATGTAAAGGGAAGACGCCCATACAAATCGATGCCGACGTGCCCAAACGTCCTGGTAGGACACAGTAAAGGTTGCAGACCGGTTGGCGAGAGGAGGGGTGATTTCCGGTGCTAACAATCGGGGCAAGAGCGAACGAACTTCTAAACATAGCTGTACATCCCTCGCCAGTTGTACCGGTGTCGAAGGCCCAAGACGGGCGCACGCTCTCGATGGCGTGGAAAGGTTCGCACGGAGACTGCGAGGTACTACCATAACCACTGCCTCCCGTCGGGGTTATAATTGCATCACTGAAGCAGGTTATCGCGAATGGCGACATGGTCACCTTGAGGTCGCCGCGTGCGAGTGGTTGGTGGCCCTGATGAACCAGAAGCCAAGTCTATAAGAGAGGTAATCCAATGCTTCTTGCACTGCTCAGACGCGGTGGTGGCAAGGTCGAGCGAAGAAACGGTAAAGTGAGATAGTGAGCAGCAGGGATTGTCGTCAGGTGAGGGAGAGCGTAAGAGGCCGTCGGCGTCAGAAAGCTGGCGTCCGCTGCGGTACAGCACGAGAATATCGCAGTCCTGCAGGCGAAGTGCCCATCGGGCAAGACGACATGAGGGATCATTCAAAGACGACAGCTAACATAGTGCATGGTGGTCCGTGACTGCATCAAATGGACGGCCATACATATAAGGCCGGAACTTAGTAAGAGCCCACTTGATGGCCAGATCACAGTGTAATTGGTCTCAGCTTTCGTAAGCGTACGACTTACATAAGCCATGGCATATGGAGGACACCTCTGTTTGCTCTGGCAAGAACAGCGCCGATGCCAACACCGCTAGCATCTGTGTGCACCTCGGTAGGGGCTGTTGGGCCGTAATGGCGCAAAATTGGTGGAGATGTTAACAAACGAAGGAGCTTTGCGAAGGCCTCGTCGCACTCGGACGACCACGAAGTAACGGGCTCGTGCTTGAGTAGCTTCGTCAGGGATGATATGATGCCGGCGAAATTGCGAATGAAGCCTCTAAACTTAGGAACGCAGACCGATGAAACTGCGCAATTTTTTGACAGACGTTGGCTTAGGGAATTCGGCGACAGCTCGAAGTTTGGTTAGATAGGGGAAAATGTACATCCTTGGGTACGACGTAACCTAGAATCGTCAGCTGCCCAAGAGCAAATTGGCACTTCTTGAGGTTTACTTGTAGCCCTGCGTTTGTCAAACACATTAAAACAGACCAGAGCCATTGAAGCTGCGTGGTGAAGTCAGGAGCAAAAGGGGAGGAAAAACAACAATATGGCATCAAGATAGCACAAGCACGTGTGCCAATTCAAGCCCCGCAGAACTGTATACACCATGCGCTCAAACGTTGCGGGCGCATTACGAAGTCCAAAAGGCATTACGCTAAATTTGTATAAGCCGTCCGGTGTTACAAAAGCTGTCTTCAGCCGATCAGCGTCTGCCATGGGTACTTGCCAACACCCTGAGCGAAAATCTAGAGATGAAAAGAATTCTGTGCCTTGTAGACTGTCAATCGCATCATCTATGCGCGGAAATGGTGGACGTCCTTGTGAGTGGTCTTGCTGAGGCGGCAGTAGTCCACACAGAACTGCACAGAACCATCTTTCTTCGTAACTAGGACGACAAGGGATCGCCATGGACGGTTGGAAGTTCGTATCATCTCTCGGCGAAGCATGTAGTCGACTTGTTCATTGATTACATGATGTTCTGCGTGAGATACACGATATGGACGTTGCCGAAATGGCGGTTGCGGCCCAGTATCGATGCGATGTGTAACAGTTCGCGTCCGGCCCTGGAAAGAATACCGTACATCAAAAGAAAAACTAAATTCTTCTAGAAGGCTCAAAAGCTGAGACCGCTGGACTGGTGTAAGGGCATCGGCAGTAGAAGAAGCGAACACATCACCGGGTGATAAGTCACACGTAGAAACAACACTGAGCGCACTGGAACTAGCACAGTAATTATCATTGCGCACGTCCATAACTTGCATGTCTTCGATCGCCTCTACATTGCCAAGACATTCCCTTCGGAGCAGCATGATTGGGTATCGAAACGGGTTGCAAACGAAAATGGCGCTGTCGCCCTGTGTGATGTCCACTGTTGCAAAAGACAGCAGCAGACATTTCCGAGGGAGAAAGTGGTCAGATGGAGACAATAGTCCAACAGCGTCTGAGATTCCGCTGCAGGACATGGGCACGACCATTGAGGCGTTCGGAGGAATGTAGTTGTCGGCTTGGATAAGTAGTTTCCTCGAAAACGAATAATTGTCGGTGAGGGGCAAATCTAACAGCGGCAAGACTTCTATTTCGGCCCGTGCACAATGAATAACAACATTGTGGGGTGAGAGAAAATCCCAGCCGAGGATAACGTCATGAGAGCACGAGGAAAGGATGATGAATTCTATGGCATATAGAACGTCGGCAATGACAACACGAGCAGTGCAAGCCGCCAAGGGGTGAATATGCTGAGCACTGGCTGTGTGGAGGGACAGTCTAGAAAGGGGCGTCGTGGCTTTCCGAAGTAAGCAGCAAAGCTTAGCGCTCATAACACATACGGCGGCTGCTGTGTCCAAGAGTGCAGATGCGCGAACACTGTCAACAAACACTTCGATTACGTTCCAGGGACGCCCGTGAGGACTTTCACATGCCGACTTTGCCGCGGCCCTTGACTCTTGGACGGCGACAATTAGTTTTCGTCTTCCCGAGTTACACTGCGAGGTCGCATCGGGGATTGTGATCGACATCGTGGAGAAGGCGTTGGGCGCAATGTCGGTGATATAGCCTACGGGGGGCCGTAGTATGGACGGTTGAACTGGCTTGTCACTGGTGGTGCGGCGTAAGCGGATGCACACTCTTGCACAAACGTGCGACGTGACCGGTGTAGCCGCAGGCAAAACATATCAGCCGGTTTCGGGAGTATGTCACCGGCTAGCCGGGGCAGGTCACATCCATGTCACAGGACTCGTTGCCCGGGGAGGCTGCTGACATGAATGCACGGCGGGTGACAGTCGGGGCCTAGGCACGAAGTCGGCAGAACGGAGGGGCATACTTCAACAGAGTGATTGGGCCTTCGCGACGATATCAGCGTAGCTGAGTGGTGCAGCTGCCGGGATCTGTCGGGGCGGCGCAGCGACGTTAGCGTAGCTTAGTGGTGCATCCGCAAGAAGATGTTGGCTCTGGTCTGGCAAGACCTCGGCGATTTCCTGCACTATTTCGCGATGGAGCGGAGGCATAAAATTCCATGTAGGCTGTTGGAGATGGGTCGGCTGAGCCAAGGATATCAAGGAGAGCTAGCGTGCAACTTCCTCTCCAACGAACGCTTTCATTTCAGCAAGGAACGCTGACTGGCTGGAGATGGTAGCAAACTAGCAATGAGGTCGTCGGGCGAAGAAGGGTGACGTGTCAACCAGCGCTGCCTGCATGATGCAAAATGATGATGTTTGTCACGGATTGAGGATTCTTGGCAAGTAGCATGTAGAAATATCGTCCTCTATCCCTTTTAAGATATATCTGATTGTGTCGCACTTCGACATCGTGGCATTGACTTTCTTACACAAGTCGAGTACATCTTCAATGTAGCTGGTATTTGAATCCCACCGATGGCAACGGTTGTTGTGGTCGCAACGCTGGTGCGATCGGTTGGGAACTCGGCGCTGACGCCCGTGGTTGTACCTGGGTCGCAAGCCCCAAGGGTAGCGTTGGCCTGGCGGCCTGGGGTACAACTGGAAGCATCCGAAGGTCCCGGCAAAGCATGAGTCGACTGGTAACAACAAAACAACTTGTTTATTTTAACATCGCAAAGAGTTGGCGGTCAGGTTGACCGAAGAAGAGAGACGGGAGAGCACTTTACTCAACAGAAGAAATCGGAGCCCTCCTTTTGGCGTCCGGGGGCAGCTGTTTTTATACTCTCGCAGTTGAGGGCAAGAAGGAACCCCTCAATAGACGAGCACGTGATTGTACAATGGGCTAAGGTGACGCACACTGTCGTAGCGCCGCCGGTCGGGCACAAAGACTGGGAGGAGAAGGTAACTTCGGCTCTCGTAGCGCCTCTGGTCGGGCACTATGACTGGAAGGAGAAGGTAACCTCGGCTCTCGTAGCGCCTCTGGTCGGGCACAATGACTGAGAGGAGAAGGTGACCCCCTGCTGTCGCATCGCCGCCGGTCGGGCACAATGGCACATACACTCACACACGCACATGAAGACACGTGGCATCGGAACATGCCTGGAAACGCCTGGAAACGCCTGGAAACGCCTGGAAACGCCTGGCGGGGAGCGTAGCGGCGACGCCGAACGGGCCAAAATGTCTGCCGCTTTGTTGCAATCACGCCGGCTAAACCGCGCGTCGTAGGCGAAACGTAACAGACCGCCCCGCCGGGGGAAGGAGATCCCGATGGACAGGGGACTGCATCCGCTGTCCGGAGGGATGTCGCTCGATGATGCTCATAACAGAAGTCGGGCGTCCCTCGACGTTTCTTGAGCGCAGCGCACAGAGAAGGCCTCGTTCTCTCGTTCAGGTTCGCACAGGACACTGCAAAGTGACTTCGGGAGAGTTCACATTCTTGTTCTCGTTCCCGGCAAGTGTTAGAACTACGCTGAAACTCAACCGCTCAGTCAGCAAGCACGGCACAACCCTCACTAAGCCCTGCCAGGCTCTTTCCCCTTTTTATACCACTGCCTAGTTCCTTACAGTAGTCTAGGATCACTCAGAACGCGTCCAGAAATTGGAAAATTGCACTAGAAAGCATATCATCACTTTGAAACACTAAAAAAAAGCAATATGTTAAACAATCCTGCCTCAGGAAGAAAAACATCAGTAACAAACAATTTTGAGGCTGATTCCTACGTTAGGGGCTTCGACTTAAGCCATCGGCGTTACCGTTGAGACTCCCCTTTTTGTAACGCACCTCAAAGGAATATTGTTGCAAAGCGAGGCTCCAGCGCAGGAGGCGGCCATTTTTGGGAGAGATGGTCTGTAGCCATTGGAGAGGGCAGTGATCCGTCTCAATGATAAACCTCGAGCCGGCTAGATAGCATGACAATTTCTGAACGGCCCACACGAGACATGCACACTCTTTCTCGGTGGCGCTATACGCCTGCTCACGACTGGTCAGCTTACGACTAGCATACAGGACGGGGTGTTCTACTTCTCCATTTTCCCGTTGGCACAGTACAACGCCCATGCCTCGCTCACTAGCATCGCATTGAACAACGAACCCTTTTGTATAGTCTGGCGATCGTAGCACAGGCTGGCTTGTTAGGGCACTCTTTAGGGCGCTAAAAGCTCTTTCCTTTGTCTCGTCCCAGACGACTGTTTGAGGCTCTGTCTTTCTTAGAGCATCCGTCAGGGGAGCCGCGATATCAGAGTACCTGGGGATGTACCTCTGATAGTAGCCGGCGACACCTAAGAACGACCGAATATCGGTCTTTGTGCGCGGTTGCGGAAAGTCTCGCACAGCGGCCACTTTTATTTCAGAGGGGCGGCGACGACCCTGACCAATCACGTGACCGAGGTAGACAACCTCGGCCTGTGCTAACTGGCACTTAGGAGCCTTTACTGTCAAGCCCGCTTCGCGCAGGCGCGTTAGCACTGCCCGCAAGTGTGCCATATGCTCAGACCAGGATGCGGAGAATATCGCTACGTCGTCTAGATACGGTAAAGCGAATTCTTGCTGTCCCCGCAACACTTTATCCATGAGGCTTGAAAAACAGTATGGCGCGTTCTTCAAACCAAAACTCAACACTTTAGGACGGAATGTTCCCATTGGTGAAATGAACGCCGCATACCTACTAGCCTCTTCTGTAAGTGGAACCTGCCAATAACCCCTGACAAGATCTAGGGTGGAAATAAACTGAGCGCTACTAACTTTCTCAAGGCGCTCCTCGATGTTAGGGATCGGATAAATTTGATCCTTAGTGATGGAATTAAGCCTGCGGTAGTCGACGCAAGGACGAGGTTCCTTGCCCGGTACCTCAACTAAAATCAAAGGGGAGGTATAATCACTCTCACCTGCCTCAATAACACCGAGCTGTAGCATTTTCTTTACCTCAGCCTCCATAATATCGCTCTGGCGGGGTGACACCCGATACGCCTTGGATCGTACTGGCTCTGGGGAGGTAAGTTCTATATCATGAGTAAGTACAGAAGTCCTACCAGGCCTCTCAGAGAACATACCTTGAAACTCTTGTAATAGCTGGTGTAGTTCGGTTTTCTGCTCAGGCGACAGCGGTGCTTTACTGATAAGGTCACTAATGACTTGACCGGTGTCTTCCCTGTTCGTCACTGAGCCTAGTCCCGGAAGCTCGACCGGAAGCTCTTCAGGAACGTTTACCATCATGCACACCACTGCTTCCCTTTGTCTATAAGGTTTGAGCAGATTAGAGTGGTAAACTTGCTGTGCTTTCCGCTTTCCTGGCAGACTTACCACGTAGTTAACGTCCGACAGTTTCTGAACAATTCGTGCTGGGCCCTCCCACTGCACGTCTAGTTTGTTGTTTAGCGATGTGCGCAATATCATGACCTCATCGCCCACCTCAAAACGACGGGCCCTGGCGGTCCGATCATAATAAACCTTGGCCCTCTGCTGGGCCTTTGCCATTGCTTCACCTGACAACTCCTGTGCCCTTCTTAAGCGTTCGAGGAGCTTAAGCACGTACTCCACCACGACTGGGTCGTCGCCCCTGCCTTCCCATGATTCTCGAAGCATGCGAAGCGGAGATCGAAGCGAGCGACCGTACACCAGCTCAGCTGGCGAAAACCCCGTAGCTGCATGCGGCGCGGTTCTTAATGCAAACATCACCCCAGGCAGACACAGCTCCCAGTCAGTTTGATGTTCAAAACACAAGGCTCTCAACACGCGCTTCATGACGGAGTGGAGCTTCTCAACGGAGTTCGACTGTGGGTGATACACTGAGCTGTGTAGCAGCTTTACCCCACACCTTTCGAGAAAAGTTGTCGTCAAAGCGCTAGTAAACACTGTGCCCTGATCTGATTGGATTTCTGCAGGAAAACCAACTCGCGCAAATAGGGACAGTAGTGCATTGACTATCTCAACTGAGCTGAGTTCTTTAAGCGGCACTGCTTCAGGGAACTTTGTCGCTGGGCAGATCACAGTCAAAATGTGTCTGTACCCCGTGGCTGTTACCGGCAGAGGTCCCACTGTATCAATAACGAGCCGTCAAAAGGCTCCGTAATGATAGGTACCAATTTCAACGGCGCCCTCGATTTGTCCCCTGGTTTGCCCACCCGCTGACAGGTGTCACATGACCTCACAAAGTGGTCTGCGTCCCGAAAACACCCTGGCCAATAGTACTCTTGCAAGAGACGGTCCTTAGTTTTCTTAACTCCTAGGTGTCCGGACCACGAACCCCCATGCGTCAAGCGCAACAGATCCTGACGATAGCATTGAGGCACGATCAGCTGATCGAACTCCACTCCTCTGCGGTCTAGATACTTCCGGTACAGGACTCCACCTCTTTCCACAAAACGCGCATTTTTCCTGGCGATACCTTCCTTGACATTGCAGCGTATGTTTTCTAGGCTACCATCCTTCTTTTGCTCGGCTATCAAAGCCGACCGGCTGACTTTTAGCAACCTATCAAGTCCGTCTGACGTAGGCGCGATGAGCAAATCAGTAGATAGCTCTTCTAAATTTCCCGTGTCGGGCGTTTCCTCTCCAGTATCTGGCGCCTTCAACGCTACAGGCTCAATTTTATTCAGTTCGGGCGTGCTCTGAATATCGGCTTGCTGCGCCTCTGACCCTTTCTCATTGTTCGATAACGTCGGCCCCGCAACTACCGCCTTTGCAGCGAGCTCCCGAACCTTCGATCTGGTTAAGGCCTGAACGCTAGCCTCACCAAACAAAAGCCCCTTCTCGCGCAGGAGGTGATCGGACCTGTTTGAAAATAGGTACGGGTACTGGGGGGGCAGCATAGATGACACTGCCGCCTCCGTTTCAAGTGCTCCGAAAGGTCCTTCAATAAGCACTTTTGCTACCGGCAGACACACGCTATGAGCTTCCACGGCTTGCTTGATCCATGCGCACTCGCCCGTGAACATATGGGGTTCTACGTAAGAGGGGTGAACTACATCCATCGTAGCTGCGGGATCGCGAAGCACCCGGCACTCTTTCCCGTTCACGAGGAGGTCTCGCATGTAAGGCTCGAGAAGCTTCATGTTCTCGTCAGGGCTGCCTATTGAAAAAAACACAACTTTTGGTGTTGTTTCCGGACACTGCGCCGAAAAGTGACCCGGCTTCTGGCACGTATAACAAACGCGCGCTTGCCTCATCTCGAACCGCTTTCTGCGTTCGGCTTCGGCTGCCGCCGTCTCCTTAGGTTCGGTCGCACTGCTTCCACTCGCATCCGCACTACGCGTGTTCCCCTTTGCTCTCATGGGTGTGAACTTCGGCCTCTCAAACTTCGAGCCAAATTCACCCTTTTGACCGTCCTTAGCTCCGCGAGCCCGACGCGTCACAAACTCCTCGGCTAGCTCAGCGGCTTTAGCCACCGTACAAACGTCTGGCCTATCCAAGACCCAGTATCGCACGTTCTCCGGTAACCGACTATAAAACTGTTCTAGCCCGAAGCACTGCAGAACTTTATCGTGGTCACCAAACGCTTTCTCTTCTTTGAGCCACTCCTGCATGTTTGACATAAGCCTATACGCAAACTCTGTATATGACTCACTTTTGCCTTTCTCATTTTCCCGAAACTTCCGACGGAACGCCTCCGCAGACAGCCGGTACTTTTTTAGAAGACTCGATTTCACTGTGTCGAAATCCTCTGCCTCCTCTCTATCCAAGCGAGCGACTACGTCGGCCGCCTCGCCGGGTAACAAAGTGAGCAAGCGCTGTGGCCACGTTTCCCGAGAGAACCCCTGCTTCTCGCACGTTCGCTCAAAGTTAACCAGGAACAAACCAATGTCCTCTCCAAGCTTAAACGGCCGCATCAGGTCAGTCATTTTGAACAATACGCGTTCTCCTGCACCGTGTGCCTGACTTCCATTACGAGCGCGTTCTATCTCTATCTCGAGACGCTTCATTTCCAAAGCGTGTTGACGGTCGCGCTCTTCTTTTTCTTTCTCTTTTTGTTCTTTAAGTTCGCGCTCCTGTCTTTTTGCAGTCTCCCTTTCCTCAATGGTCTCAAGGCATTCCGACAGCTCGTCACCCTCAGCTTCTAACTCAAGAATAGCCCTTAGCAGTTCTGGTTTTCTGAGTTTGTCCGAGACATTCAGACCCAACTCTCTTGCAAGCTCCAACAATTTCGGTTTGCGCAACGACTTCAAATCCATGGCTGCTCTGAATGCTGCTTTCTCTACTGCTTACTATTGTCTTGCCGCAAACTAACCCGGCAGCAACGACAACCACAATTACCAGCTCTGTTTCTAACACTAACAAAAGCCTGGCAAAGCTCAGAAGAAGAAAGTCCCGCACTCACCAAACCTCGCAGGCAGGAATTCAGCGCAGTCGTTCCGCTGCAGGCAACCAGTCATCACACAGGGCTCGTTGCACTGCTCCCGGATCGTCGTTGAGCTGCTCAGCATACAGTCAACTGCATCTCTTCGCTGCTGGCCTCCGTTGTCGCGATCTCACCGCTGGCAGACAGTTGTTTGAATCCCACCGATGGCAACGGTTGTTGTGGTCGCAACGCTGGTGCGATCGGTTGGGAACTCGGCGCTGACGCCCGTGGTTGTACCTGGGTCGCAAGCCCCAAGGGTAGCGTTGGCCTGGCGGCCTGGGGTACAACTGGAAGCATCCGAAGGTCCCGGCAAAGCATGAGTCGACTGGTAACAACAAAACAACTTGTTTATTTTAACATCGCAAAGAGTTGGCGGTCAGGTTGACCGAAGAAGAGAGACGGGAGAGCACTTTACTCAACAGAAGAAATCGGAGCCCTCCTTTTGGCGTCCGGGGGCAGTTGTTTTTATACTCTCGCAGTTGAGGGCAAGAAGGAACCCCTCAATAGACGAGCACGTGATTGTACAATGGGCTAAGGTGACGCACACTGTCGTAGCGCCGCCGGTCGGGCACAAAGACTGGGAGGAGAAGGTAACTTCGGCTCTCGTAGCGCCTCTGGTCGGGCACAATGACTGGAAGGAGAAGGTAACCTCGGCTCTCGTAGCGCCTCTGGTCGGGCACAATGACTGGGAGGAGAAGGTGACCCCCTGCTGTCGCATCGCCGCCGGTCGGGCACAATGGCACATACACTCACACACGCACATGAAGACACGTGGCATCGGAACATGCCTGGAAACGCCTGGAAACGCCTGGCGGGGAGCGTAGCGGCGACGCCGAACGGGCCAAAATGTCTGCCGCTTTGTTGCAATCGCGCCGGCTAAACCGCGCGTCGTAGGCGAAACGTAACACTGGTAAATGACTCACCCGGCTGCCGTGCACGTTCTCGCAAACGCGATTCCGTTTGCAGCTTTAGCACAGCAAGGCAATCAATCACAGGCACTAAAGAGGCCTTGAACGAGGACCACATCGGAAAGTCTGTCTGATGGTTGTACTTGAGGCTGGCGATATCCGCGAGATAGAAGATCACGTTGCGCAGTTAGGCGGGATCATCCCATTTGTTGCGGGCGCTTACCCTTTCATATGCCGTCAGCCACTCTTCGACGTGGGTGTCGTCCGCGCCGCTGAAGGTGTCGCGGTCCCTGTGGCGAGGCACACCAGACCACAGGACCGACTGAGGAGGCGCTTTCTGGGATGGAGTAGGAGGCGTTTGCTGGGATGCGTCTTCAGGCATGGTTCGGCGTAGGCTATGGGATCGAAGTTTCAGGGTTTATGTTGTAGGACGAAGCAACCTCCACCACTTGTAAAGGCGTTTATTAGCCACCAGCGATTGGGCTGACCGTCAGCGCAGGGCACGAACTCTCAGCACGAGCGGCATTCCACGAGAACAGCGCTGGAGAGCGTGACCCACTAGAAAGCGCTGGAGAGGATAGCCCACTATAGTGTTACTCTTCTTCGCTACAATCTGCAGGCATTTTGGTGATTGGATCTCGTGCCGAGAATCTGCGTTCGTAAGTTTCTTCGCATTTATGAGTTAGCTAAGCATTTAGGCAGCATGGGCGGCCCCCATGGCAGAGATAGAGACCCCCCAACCCACCCCCCTTTGTGCTGTAGCGACCAACTCGGTTGAGCACAGACAGTGGTGGCATTGTTTAAACGACAGTGACCAGAAACGACATTCTAATGGATTCGAGACACCCGGAGTTACCCTATATGACTAGTTTCAAGATTTGAGATTTCATTTTCAAAAAGATTACATGAAACTTTACCTCATATCACCACACGATATAGTGAAGTCACCTCATATGAATGTATAGCTATCTCATATCACCACACAAGAGAGAGCGGAGTTTAAAGGCACAGTTTACCGATCGCAATTTACCGCAAGTGTACATGCTTTGTTAGGTAAAGGGTATATTATTGCAGTTTCTAACTCTAACGCAACTTGTATTCCCGCCATATTTCCATGCGTAAGCCTCGTCGAGAAAGTGTTTACAAACTTTGCGACAAACTTGAGTTTGAGCTACTCAACAGCGAGTTCGTTAAGGATGTGTTCTTTCTTTTTCTTTTTACGTCTCGCTTCGGCCATTCATGAAATCGAAAATTCCAAAAACGAAAGCACTATATTTGAAACTTGCAAGTTTGCCAGCATAGCGAAACAACCTGTCAATTTATTGAGATCGCCACCGGATCGCGGAGCGGCACCTTGCGGGTCTGTTTGCATGAAGAACTTTACCAGTCTGTAAATGTACCCGTAGGTAACATTACCCGTGTGTTAACTAGCGCGCTATTCACGCACGTTTAACATAACGAACCATCGAGTGCCAAAGAGACAGCTAGCGCAACTTTCACTGATGTGTCACTCGACAACCGATTAACGGAAACTTGCTGTCTCTCTCTCTCTCTCTCTCTCTCTCTCTATATATATATATATATATATATATATATATATATATATAATGCGCAATTCCTCGAAAGGTGCTTCTCAAGCGTACGGTATTGTTTTCGGACAGGACAGGAACACAAACGAATACTTGCCCATTAGCACACGGTCTATCACAAGTCGCTGCCCCTCTGGAAGAAAGCCTGTGAGTTTCCAGCCCTACCCGCCTCAATCCAATCACAAACTGCTCGTTCACACGCCCTCGGCCTCTACTTAACCTGCTGCTTTACAACTTAAAGAGCACTTCGCCCACTTTCGTGATATCCAGTACGTGAGCCCTCGACAAAGCAAACGTCCTGCGGATTTTAAATGCACTATAGTACTTTGTTACTGCACGTCTTAAGCGCTTTTGCTGTTCGAGATGCGACTGGTGCCGTGACGCAACAGGAAGACGCTCCCTCAAGGACGCACTGCGCTTGCTGCGCGACTCGAGCTTATAGCCGCGGGTCGTTCACGGCTCGTGGGGAAGCACCTTGCGTTCGTTGCGCGCCATACGAACGATCTACAGGTCTTAACGAGACTTTTTGAATAGCTTTGTGGGCGCACTTCAGTTCGTGAGTGTGCCGGGCTAGCTTGCGCTTGTGTGACCGCTGCGTGCCGCCATAATACTCGTCCAGCACCTGCAGCAGCACGGCTCGGGTCATCAGCATCGCGAACGTCTCCAGCTTCTGATCAAAGTCAGTATCCGTCTTCCTCTGCCACCCGAAACATTCGCGTTAATCCATTGAATGCTACGCAGGACTAGTGCAGATCGATGAATGCCTGGGTTAGGGCAGCGAAGAATAGCTTCTCGAGTACACCGTACGACTCGTATGAATAATACTCCCCCTGACGAGCAGGAATCCGTGAATGAGGCACACCCTGCTTTCAGAGAATTCGTGCTGGCCTCAACAGAAAATGTCAAACTGTTGAAACAAGCGCTGCCAATGTTTTCATTGTCCACATTATCGTCGGCGGTACAATGTCGGCCGACAACCTTTGAAATTTTCAATTTGCCGCGAACTGACACAAGCATCTGCCGTCCGTCTCGGCCCTGTTGGATCCCGTTCGCAAACACTGAGCAAGCACGTGCGTCCGCAGATGACGGCGATTTGGAAAGTAAGGCTTTCGCAAATGCACACGGGCGCTGTTTATTCAAGAAGAGCACGTGTACCGTTCATTTACATTTCTGCGAGCGGGGGATGTTGACTTTTCTTACCATTATTCAGTCGGCCGATGAGACAACAAAAAAAAATGGTAATAACGACAACGCGCCGCGTGGCTTGAAAACATCTAAATCCGACTGAATGCGGAAAAACAATAGAAATTTCTATGCGGCAGCGATAATGTCGAGAACGCAGTTGTACGTGCTGTTTTGCCTTATACCGCAGCAACTACTAAGGACGCCGCCATACGTGCGTTCGTTAAGCAGATCGGCTCAGTTTTCATTATTTCTGCAGGTCAGATCAGATCACCCGCGCAACATCCGCGAAAGCCACCGAAATGAGCTTTAATTTATTTCCGCTTGCGGGCAAAAAGGCCGATTTAATGGGACGCTTTATTTATAATCAGCTTTCTCGTGCCATCAGGCTTAGCGCCGACAAACGAAGCCGCCTCCCATTTTCCAGTAGACGAGAGCGAAAGCGCACCGACAAAAGAAACCGGAAAAAGAAAAAAAAAACGAAAGTTCCCTCGAATGCGCTTATGCGTTGCCACGTGCTAAGCTTCTGTTTCTCCTTTTTGACGGTAGATGGCTTTTACTGTATAGCATCCTCGATATAAGCATTAGGCCCTTCGCAACGGTAGTCGCTAATTGTATTATGCTTTATATTTACCTTTTGTTTTCGCTTATTCTTTTGCTCACGGTAGGATTTGTTAGCATGGGAAAGCGCTGATTAAACAGTGCGCCGACGCGAAGGCTTCGCCTAATGAGAGAGTCTGTATATGCACGCCGAGCGAGCCACGGCGTGGGCAGGCAAAAATTTGCGCTTTTTATCGGGTGCTGTTTGGTTATCTGCGGCAAAGCGAAAATGGCGGGGACCGCATAAAGGAAACAGCGTATAAGCTTATGGGATTAGAGAATCAGGAAAGAAAATTTCGTGACCGTGTGTAGGCGAGCGTAATGGTGACGTCGGATATATAGGTACAGCTATTGCTTCCCAATTGTCTGGTTCTTTTTTTGACGTTTCATTTTTCTTTTTTCAAAACGGCGAAATGAAATCAGTTGTGTGTCAGCGTATAAATATTGAAAGTAGTGATTATCGGTGGGAAAAAAATAGAAGAAAATATCTGCAAGAAGACCTCGAAAAAAGGGCCAATGTGCGTTGACGAATCAAAGAGCTCAATTGGAAACGACTTATTCGATTAATTTTGATCGCTTTACGCCTTTCCCGCACACGACCATCGTTTCAAGAATTTCAGATGTAGTTAGCATGTTGTCGCTCTTTGGATTTACACTTAGTCGCTTCTGTAAGTTACATAAATATGAACGAAAAAATAAACATGTAAAGCACTTAGCACAGCTTACATGGACTACAAAGTGCAATAGTCGCCGTTCCGAATGTTGGTATGTCACGTGTTGTCGTAACAATTAGCGGGAACAAATGCGCCAGTTTACATGTCCGCACAGCAAAATGAGCTTATGTCCAACGATGACATAGATGTTGCCTGTATTTTCTAAAATAGGTCACATGACATCCTGGTACACAATTCGTTAGGATTCCTCGTGCCTTAATTATTTCTAACTTTTTTTTTTTGGGGGGGGGGGGGGGGTGTCTGTGTGCACAAACGATCGTTCCTTCTGTAAACATTTTACTATTATGTTTGTTATTCCTATTCCTGTCTGGCGTCACGAATGTTCCAGTGAAGAGTGCTCGCATTTTTTTTTCATTTTAGCATAACTGCTGCCCCGTGATGCCAGTTATGAGAGTGGCCGCATCGTTAAGCTGGTCAGCTTAGCAGCGTCCATGCAGTTGCTTCTTCTTTTACAATGAAAGAAAATAAGTTTGATTGGATTTCAAAGTACAGTGTTTGTTGTTGCAAAAAATAATGACAGTAACTCACGCGTTGTCTGCCATCAGCGAACAGCCGGAAAGACAGTGGCGTTTCGCCGCTTCAGTGCGAGATTTTCTTGAACTGAACTCCAAAGCTTTTCTTTTCTTTTTCCTGGAGCTTTGATTGATTGTCCTTCGTAACTTGTACTACACTTTGAGGGGGACGATTGTCCGTTAGTTTTCATAAGCTTCCCCGCAGCTTGCACCGCGGAAACCATTTTGTTTGCATCACAGGATCGTAGACTTGTATACTGTGACATGGCAAACGCTTGGGCAGATGTAGATTCGAGGCCCGAGGGCTAACAAGAACCAATCTCATTATACAAAAGTCTGTAAAAAAATTATTTCACGTGCCAGTTATTGCATGTCTCACCATCCCTCCTCACCCCCCCCCCCCTTAAAAAAAGCAATAATTTGAGCTATCCAGTCAATTTTCTTTAAATATATTTCAAACGTGCATCTGCATTCAGCCTTCTTTGTCTACTGGACTTACAAATGCGGAGGGCGGGAGAAACTCATCAAGCGGGCCGGTTTTATTTACCACATAGGTAATTTCGCAGCCGTGAAATCCAACAAAGGGCTTCGCTTTCTGTGTTATCGCGATTAAAACAATGCCGCGCATGACCAATATTTGCCGGAAAGTTGGTAAAGCACATCCTGGTTATAACGAAATCATCGGGACGGGAAATGAACTTCGTTATAAGCAATTTTCCTTAAAGGCGGAGAAGCCATAAGAAATGGCAACTTTCAATGTATGTTCCGACAGCGTGGGAGCTCATTAAGCGTGTATAAAAACAAAGCCTTTCGTGATAGTACCCACATGACAGTGGCAAAATACTGCCGACGTATTTGAATAACTGCCTCATTTGTCGCTTATCATCACGTGATACGGTTAGTATCGAGGAATCACCTCCAGGTGGCGGGTTGACTTTCGTAGCACACTTTGCTTCTGCAGGTTGGTTCGGAGAGGCGCAAGATCAGTCGTCGTATGTGCTGCCATCGTGTTTTCCCGCCGGATTTCCCACTTTGTAGTGAGCGGAGTCAGATGCTACTGCGCTTCAAGTAACCCGGTTCGCATGCACAGAGGGCTATGGACGACGAAAAACTGGAAACAAAGCGATTCGTCGAACTAGGCAACTTCGTCAAGCGAGGGTTTACGGTCTACGTGCGCGTCATCGTCTGCATAAAATACCCGCGTTGTATTGACGACATATTCAGTGCGCACGCTGCCAATTCGAGCACTGTGTCGCAAACTTCACCATTCGGAACTGCGGTGCCCATGATATTGTTTCGATCTCCGGACAGGCCGCGCGTCTCTTCTGCAACCATATGGCAATTGAGCCGCCACTAGGTAAACGCACGGACACACGCACGAAACCCAAACACACACGGAAACTGCACAATCCTGGGACCTTTCCGCATATCGACCTCAATTCCAGGTTAGTAGAGTTAGCGACAAAGCGAAAATGGGGGTGAAGAACCAAATAAAAGCCGTCTAGTCGAGTCTCGCGGTAGCAGGTAAACTCGGTATAGTACCACTACATCAAGTCGAGAGTACGACGGAAGCCTGTCTGGTCGGAATGATGCATACTTAAAAGGAAGAGATCCGGACAACGACCAAAATGGTTAAAAATATATTTAAGTTCCCTTTCCCCCACGGGAGCCTTGTTCACAGTCTGGTCTTGTGAACAAGGTTCCAGTGGGGGAGCCGAAACGTAAATATATATTTTAAACCATTTTGGTCGGTGTCCGTATCTGTTATTCTTTTAAAAAAGTACCCCTGCATGCAGCGCGCTCATCCCGCATGCGGTCTGCATACGTCCAATTTCCTGCAAGATGTCTTCCTTCCTTTACGCTTTTCGTCTTTGTCGACCTCAGCGTAAAGCGAGGGCGGCGGAATCTGAAACTTTGATTCCTCGCGAAACAAGAAAGACGGAAAAGAAAGAAAAGAGAAAAAGAAAACGAAAGAAGAAGAGAACAGATGGAGCGAACTATCCGAAAAAGCGGGGGAGCGGCTGGAAAGGTCGTCCCCGTTCTGTTCTCATTTCCCTTTGTTGTCTTCGTGCAGCCGCACCGCTCGGAGCCGTGGCCCAGGCCAACGGCGAGGACGGAGGCGGAGACACGCAGATTCGTATGGGGACTAACGTTGACTGCGGAACGTTTGCCCCCCAACTGCGAGTCAGCCCCCAGGGTCCGCTCGGCCGGAAACGTCACCGCGGCAAAGTTTTCCGGGCCCACCTCTCCGCCTTTCCTTCTTCGGGCAGCGAGGCAGAAAGCGCCCTCTACGATGCACTACGCCTCTAAACTGGCCCCGAATATTCGGTGAATCTTAGCCGTAGAGAGGGCAACGAAAAAAAGAGAGAGAAAAATAGAAATATGGGCAGTAATCATCGCAGGATCATTGTCAAAGTCAAGATAAGTTGAGTAGAACAAAGCGCTACCAATAATAACAGTCATAGTGCACAAGGTGTTTCACGTAACTTGAGCCCAGGGTTGTAAGAAACGTGGCTAGCCGCAGCTGAATGAAACCAACAGCATATGGGATGCCGTCATGTGGCACTCCTTAGAGTATATTTTTTTATTCCACTGAATTAGCGAATAAAGTTGGATGAATTATGCAAAACCTTTAATATCCACTTTAGGGCCAAGTGCGTGTCTTTGCGTTGTAGAGGGATTCAGAAACGACCGATCCAATGTTTTGTGGCAGCGTACATGGTGCGCGGTGATTTTGTGCGGCGTTTAAAGAAGGCCCGCAAAATATGAAATAAAACCACGTGACTGCACTCATGCGCTATCGAACTGCACGGCTCTCAACCCCGCTTCGTGCGAAAGACCCTGCGGGCCGACCGTGACGAGGTGAGCGGCCGCGTTTCACAGTGCGTCAGCATCTTTGACGGTGGCACACAGAAAGGAAGCGCCTTCGTGCCTGAGAAGAGATACGCTCGACGCACGGTTGAGAGCGCTGCAATACGATAACGCACGAGTGCAGTCACGCGGTTTTATTTCAAATTTCGCGCGCTCTCTTTAAACGCCGAAAAAGAAAAATCGACGCGGTGCATGTACGTTGCCACAAAAAAAATTTGATCGGTCGTTTCTGAACCCCCTCTACAATGCGACAAAACGTACTTGGCCCTAAAGTGAATATTAAAGATTTTGCATAATTAATCTGAGGTAATTACCTAATTAAGCGCAATATGAAAACTACTCTAAATAGCGCCACATGACGGCAAACCATATGTCATTGGTTTCATTCTGCTGCGGCTAACAACTTTTTTTAAAATCCTTGGTTCATGTTAGGTGAAAAACCCTGTATATTTATTTATTCATAATAGGATACACGAGAGAAAAATCTAGCCCGCATAAGCCCGATGGCTTGTGTGCGTGGCTGGGCAGTTCCACCGTGGTTTAGATTTGTACACACGATGTAATAGAGAAAATTAATCAGCAGGAGAGAAAGCTTCCTCGCAAATAATAATAATAATATCACTTAAAACGAGTTGGTATAACCATATTATAACGGTGTAAAAAAACCAAATAAAGCGTAAAAGAATATTTTTTAGGGTAGAGGAAAGTACTCCTATCTTGTTATTTCATGCCGTGGCAGGGGGTGAGTCTAAGAAAGAAAGAAAACAAGAACAGGCGATGTAGTGGTGGTGGTGTCGAGTTGCTGCAACAGGCGGGTTTAGCCTGGCGAGCAAGGCCAGCAATTGCTCCGCCCGAGCGTCTGCCGTAGAATCACTGCGGTGTTTCACCACATGTCGATCAGACCAGTCTCTCTTACGAATGCGATAAGGAGGTGTGAAGTTTCTTTGCTGGCTATAACTCATCCTTCGGGGAACACAGGGTGTTGCAGACACGCACGCGGAATGTCCTTTTGTTGCAGATATTCCAGGGGAGCGTCGCTTTCATCTTGGAATTTTGGCGATGATGGTGTTCTGTCATATTCTGTCAGAGCTCTTTGATTACGTTTTTGTTTTCCAAGTCCCGGAAGTTGTATGAAGGCCTTGGTATACCAGCTAAATTAAGCGGCGGCGTGGCGCCGTTCGGAGGGTTCTAGCCGTTCCGACATCCATCTCCTGTGTAAGGAGATGTGAGAACATTTCCTGTACATGATTTGTGTAACCTGTGCTTCCTACTGCACTTTCATAGTACACAGGACGATAGACCGCTTGATCACGATCGTTTGCCACACTGACCGGAGAGAAGCTTGGTCACCCGGTTCGTATAACATAAGCTTGCATGTTATACGTGTGTTGTTGTATCTGTGTTCGTATAACATAAGCTTGTAACATAAGCTTGTAGGTAATCATGTACGACGGAAAAACAGCGTGAATACCGGGACAACAAAGATGATCGCCTGTAGTTCTGTCCTCTATTTCTGTAGGGTTACTCGCGCTGTTTTTTTCCGTCATGCAAGCGTTAAGTCGCTCTGAGTGTACGTCATCTGATTTCCATCTTCCAAATGAATTGCGCGCTATTTAGTCGCGTTATATTGCATTGAGTGGTACGCAATAATCTTTGTTTTGTCACTGTTACGAGAGACCGGAAAATAATGTTATTGAAGGTACATCATTATGCAAAATAGAAGTGAGGCCTGCAGACAGGACACAAGAGTAGAGAAGTGGACAACACGAACGCCGGCGTTCGTGTTGTCGGCGTTCGTGTTGTCAACTTCTCTACTCTTGTGTCCTGTCTGCACGCCTCACTTCTATTTTGCATAATGAATACTTACCAACTAGCTCAGCTTTCTGTCGCTCTAAGGTACATCAGTGCACTTGAACGACATGCGTTTAAAAAGGCGCACAGTAAGCCAGCTTCTGCGGAGAAAGGCCCGTCCGAGTACTGTGCCGAGTAGGGATGGTTCACTATGCTCCTAATAAAAGCGGGGCTAAAAATGTATATTCCAAGCTTTCCTAGCTCTCCGCTTACGAATTGAGTCAGTATCAGTGTGTTTAGCTCTTCGTTCTTAGTTAATCAAACACTTTTAAGCAGCGGTTCGTCTCGTTTCTGACTCAGTAAATTTCCCCGGGCGGTCACTATCTTTTCGTTTATTTCCTGCCTGATTGATCGCGCGTGTGCTCAGTTGCGATAGATTTGTTCTTGCTGGGCACAAGGCTTGTAACGTATATGTTCTGTACTTTGTAATAGCTCGTAGCTTATTATCGCCAGTCACTCGTATACTGTGCGGACCGTTACTAAACCTTCAGCTTCGAACGTTAATGTGCTGTCGGTGCAGTTGCCGTCACCCATGATTCGGCGCATTGATTCAACTGCGCGCCCGTTCACTTATTCTTGACACGTTGGCGATAGAGTAGCCGTTAGTTTGCGTGTGAGCTGGGGTGGACGCGCGTATAGATGACGTGCGAGAAGCTTACTATATGCCAAGGAGCGGCGCTACTCCTTTTGTCACCGTATAACGAGCGGTACTCCCTCGTGCGGACGTTCCGGAGTTGAAGTCCTTTCCCTGTATGTTGGCTCTATAACGCTGCTGGATAAGGTTCTTTTTATGCTCCATGGAGGGCATGCATCACGAAGATCCGGCAACACAAGCAGCTCTTTTGTAGCAGTGGCCTGTGAACTTGGACACACATTCCTTCCATTCCTTAATATGGCCATTCTCAATTTTCGCAGCCGACTACTGTACACGTCTTCACTCCACCGCTCCACATTTTTGCGCCGTGAATGGAGCGCAGTGCATAAGCGAAAACCCAGTTGCATTTCTGAGATCTGATCGTACAGAAGCAAGGCAGAAGCGGTAATGCGTGCGCTTTACCTGAAGCTACGTGCGGCGCGCTACCGAAGGCGCCATCTCGTTTCTCTGGAGCAAACTGCTTCACGAAGGGGGTCAATACCTAAATATATGTGGAGCCCCACGGCGACGCCAACGACGAAGGCGAAAATTCGCTCGGAATGCACATATAATTTCTATCGCAATAAAAATCATCTCCTCCTTTGAGTCTGCTTGCATCGAACCCATGTGTAACCGGTCGTAACGTAAGTAAAATTGGAGTTCTTGTAAACAGGTGCAATATAATTATGGGGTTTTACGTGCCAAAACCACTTTATTATTATGAGGCACACCGTAGGAGAGGACTCCGGAAATTTCAACCACCTGGGGTTCTTTACTGTGCACCTAAATCTAAGTACACTGGTGTTTTCGCCTCCATCGAATTGGGGCCGACATGGCCGGGATTTAATCCCGCGACCTCGTGCTCAGCAGCCCAACAGCATAGCCACTGAGCAACCACGGCGGGTTGTAAACAAGTGTGTTCTCGAACAGAGGACGCAGGTCAGACAGTGAATGTGGGTACCTGGCGCTGTTGATGGCCCTGGAAGCTTATATACTCCATCTCACAAGCTGGTTGCAGCAGTGCCGAAGGTACGAGGCGTACACAGGCAATATCTTTGGGCAGCACTATATAGTTCCGGACGTAACTGGCTGGTTATTACTAGAGAGTTTTATTTTTGCTGGTTACATTATATGGTACAGCGATACGTGACATTTTAGGACCCTTGCGCATGCACGTCGTGTACCGAGAATTAGTGTGGCAGTTACCGCCGGTAACCGTAATAGCCACCCTGACAGTGGCAACATGGCAGCACCGATACAACGCCGACCACCCGCTTCAATCCGGGTTCGCGCTTGTTACTGGCTCTCCGTCCTGTCAGCAAGAAACAAGAGGCAAAATCCGAAATCTTTAACCCGCCGTGGTTGCTCAGTGGCTATGGTGTTAGGCTGCTGAGCACGAGGTCGCGGGATCGAATCCCGGCCATGGCGGCCGCATTTCGATGGGGGCGAAATGCGAAAACACCCGTGTGCTTAGATTTAGGTGCACGTTAAAGAACCCCAGGTGGTCAAAATTTCCGGAGTCCTCCACTACGGCGTGCCTCATAATCAGAAAGTGGTTTTGGCACGTAAAACCCCAAATATTATTAATTATTAAAATCTTTAGGTCTTATCTCTAACTGAGGTCAACTGATTAGGTATGTTTTGTCATAATTATTGAGATCGGCTGTTTGTTTTAATGCTGTTAGGACTACAGACATGGCACCGAGCCTGAAAAAGTGGTTTGATTTCTAGTTATCAGATGGCGCTACAGCCTTAGCACTGGTAATGCGTTGACGATGCGGAACGCTATAAAAGCCTAATTATTCACTGAATCCTTAATTTACCACCCCGCTATAGCGTGGTACGTGATGACGGTAGCCAGCAAACGCCAAGTAGACGCGAAGCAGACGCTGTGGCGCAAGTAAACATTTGTAAGGGCATTCGCCCGTACTACCTGCAAAGTAGGCTGCAAGGTAACTGCAGGGAAAGCGTGCAGATAAAGCGAAGCCCAACTGTCGTACGCATGTAAACGCAACTTATGGTTACGGCGCCAAACATCGTTTGCGTAAATCCACCAATCATGGAGCATGGAACAGGATGGCAAGCAGCCGCCGAGCAGACGATGGGCCTCGAATGAGCACAGTTCGAGGGGCATTCGGCCTTCCTATTGGCTAGGAATTCGTGTTGCTTCCAAAGTGCTGCAACCAGCTTGTGAGATGGAGTATAGTTTGAGTATGGAAAGAAATGCGAAAGAAAACTCCCGCACCACCAGCGACGGTAATTATGGCGTTGCGCTGCAGAGCACAAGGTCATTGGTTCGATCGCGGCAGCCGCATTCCGAGTGGGGGACGATGAATAAAGAAAAGAAAACAACACTCGTGTGTCGAGCATTGGGTGCCCGTTAAAGAACCCCATGTTGTCAAAAAATAATTCATAGTGTCCCACTATACCACGTGGCTCATAATGAAATCGTAGATTTGCCACGTAAAACCCCAGAGTTGTTTTTTTTTAACTTGCACATCCTTCCCGTATGAAAGATGCCGCCTGACCTCTTCGTTGCAAGGTTTCAAAACACAATAACAAAAGTGGCATTATCTTGCGTTGTCCTCTTGTGTGTGTGTGTGTGTGTTTTATTTAAACTACGTCGGTAATTTTTTTATTTAGTAATTCGATAATAAATCGATTTAGTAGTTCGTGGTTCCATGTTGCGTGCTCTTTGTCTGTCGTATGAAGATCCGTGCTTGGTTTGGTCGCGTATGCGATTCTGGCAAGTTTCAAAGATCCGCAGGAGTTCTGTCGGCGTCTGCATGAAAAGGCGCGGCGAGCCAAGGTTTCAATCGTTTAACTAATATGTCACGTTGCGAGCGCGTGACTGAAACCACTTTTTAGAGGTTAACGCTCGATCAATCCAAGCTACCACGGCATTCGTGGGCCACTGTGCAACATCGCGAGTGCCGCCGGATTCTGTGCAAATTAATGAGGGCGTGTATTGGCCTCGATAGCGACCGAACAAAGATTGAGTCGATTATTGGAAGAAACAAGAGGGTAAGGAGAAGAGAGGAGCGGCACATTCAATGAAGATATGTAAAGGCAAATTAAAGGCATGCAGAGAGATTAACCAGAGGATATTTCCGGTTGGCTAACCTGTACCGGGGAAGCGAGAAAGCGGTGCGAAAGAAAAAAGCCCTATGTTATAGTTATGGGGCGGAACCGCAATACGCAGCAATAAATACAATTCGCTTTTTTTTATTTTGCGTTTTATTAATGCACACGCAGATATATTTCGTAGTAAAATGAGTATAGCTGCTGCAACGTTGCGCTTACTGTGAGCGAAGTGTCAGTTTATGCGAGTTTTATGCTGCTGAGCACGAGACCCCGAGTTCGATTCCCCGCATCGACGGCGACGTTTCGATGGGGGCTCAATTAAAAAAACACGCCCGTGTACTTACATACAAGCACGCGTTGAAGAACTCCACGGGGTGAAAATTAACAATTTCTCTGCGGCGTCTCTCGTAGCCCTATGCACTGTTGCATTGGGAAGTTAGACCTCACATGAGTGAAATCAAATATGGATGCTGATTGTCGCCACATGCTGCAATGTCGACAGCGGACTGCAGGCCAAATCGCGATTTGGTTAAGCGGAGCGCTCTGGCGAAGCAGCAATAAAGTCCGACGCCCTTCGCATACCTTCATGCGCCACTGTATATGACGCCGGCTGATAAGAGTGTTGTCACTTCGCAGCGCAGCTGCTTCGCTGCGGTGAGAACCCGGTATTTAATCGAGGCACGAAACCATTGCCTATTCAGTCGGTCGGTCGGGTTTTGTTTGTATGTTTGTTCGTTTCTTTCTTTCTTTCTTTCTTTCTTTGTTCGTTTGTTTTAACACTTCGATTGGGTGGCTGAATGCAACATCTCTCTGTTTAGGGAGGAGAGAGGAGGGAGAGAGCAATTATGTATAGAAAGGCAAGGAGGTTAACCAGAGGTAGTTCCGGTTGGCACGGTGGGGAAAGGGGTAGAAAGAGAAGTATAAACACCTTCTTATGTCGTCGTAAAAAACCGCTTTGCTTTGCCTAAACGCAGGGCTGAAGGCGTAACACCGTGTTGCAAGTGGACGTCTCAGTTTTTGCATCCCGGATTTTCATGCCAACTCGCGACACTTGAAACGCACTACACAGGTACTTTTCGTCTCAGTTTGCGACGACCGGCCGGTCTATATCAAATTAGAGACAATTCTCTCAAAAGCTGACGGCAAGAATATGCTTAAGCAACTTCCATACGGGTTTGCATGTATCCGAATTTGTATCCGGGATAAATATTTTACGCAATACTTCCCCAGTTAACTTAGAAAAAAATTCAAAGTAACGCACATTATAATGCCCGGGGCGTCTCACGAGGATATATATAAATATTCTCAGACTCTCTAATAACTAGTGTGGCAAGCGACGGCAGAGGTCGGTATGAAAGCATAAGCACGCGTGTTCCAAAGGCTTCCTCCCAACGAAAGCGCGACTCTCAGCAGCGTAAACGAAAGGTCAAGAACCCCGAAAACGTTTGCATGACAAAACACTCTTCTCGTCCGCCGAGCACACGTGATACACACCATGCCTCGTGAGCAAACTCTACATGGCGTTTGAAATTTGGAATTCGTCGCGCCGCTACCTCGGTGAGGTAGCTCACCGAGTAGGCAGCTGCTGAGTGGCTAATATTGGCTCGTGCTTCCCTTTTTTCTTTCTCTTTCTTCTTTTTGTACATGCACGATGACATAAATCATGTGTTTGGCTTTTAGATTTTTCCATGTTATGTTTAAGATGGGGGGGGGAAGGCTTAACCTCACACTTCACAAAACTGCTCCGTCTGATTGCCCACGATCTTTAATCACGTATCCTTCACTTCGTTGCTAGGCGTGCGTGCGTGTGTGTGTGTGTGTGTGTGTGTGTGTGTGTGTGTGTGTGTGCGCGTGCGTGCGTGCGTGCGTGCGTGCGTGCGTGCGTGTGTGTGTGTGTGTGTGTGTGTGTGTGTGTGTGTGCGTGTGTGCGTGCGTGCGTGCGTGCGTGCGTGCGTGCGTGCGTGCGTGCGTGCGTGCGTGCGTGCGTGCGTGCGTGCGTGCGTGCGTGCGTGCGTGCGTGCGTGCGTGCGTGCGTGCGCGCGCGGAAACGCTGGCACCGGACTTGGCCTCTAGGCTCGCACGCTTCTAGTTGTTACAGGTCTCTAGCTTACTACTCCCCTAGATACTAGCACACGATACTTGCCGAGTAGTGCAGTAAAATAATACGATCTCATCCAATGTTTCTTTATCATCGCTCAGTGCACTGCTTGAGATATTTATCCACACGATCGACCAAATGTCGACAAGATGCGGAAGCAAACGAGCGCTAAGAAGAGGGCACAGAGAAAGAGAACACAAGACGCTACGCTGGAACAAGAGGGAACGCGCAGCATTTCTTCATGTTCAATGTACCATTTTCAGCTCTTTTTCTGCCACAAAACGTACCAACTAGCTCACCTGGTGGCATTATTGCCGTCAAGATGTTGAAAAATGCAATGTTAATAACCCCTGCTGTAGGAAGTTCGGGAAGACAGAAAAGTCACAGTTTAGGCCAACAGGAGAAGCATTGATTATGATATCAAATTGTTAGAGAGCTATACGAAGTAATGGTATTTCTTTTATCCACTGCATAAGCTGGTTTTACCATTCGCTTACTAACTAAATCAGCGAGCGCGTCGTCACGAGCGCACGGGCAAACACGAACAAATTTCACTCGATGACCGCGGGCACTCTTTGTCAGAACGCAGGCGTGAAGAAGAGCGGCAGCAGCGGTGAGCGAATTCTCCTTCATGCAGCCTCTTGCTTAAATGCGAACTAGGTGCGCGAGAACACAGCGCACACGAAGCCATCAGCTATATGCAGTCGGCTATAGCTTTCGAACCCAGCGCAGATTGCCTCCAAGATGGGACGCTCGCGGCCGCGCTCACCCGCGGCAACGGGAGTAGAAGAGGAGATGCGCACCAACCTGCCCCCCCCTACCCTTCGTAGCGCGTGCACATCTCATTCCTCCGCTTGCGCGCGTGCGAAGGCGGCGCACACCATACCTGTCTTCCTTTCTTGCGAGCGCGAGAGGACACTGCTGCATCAACCCACCATACTTCTCGGCTCACCCTCGCAAGCGTTTGCTCGCACCTAAGGCATACGGCCCGCGGCCGCGATAATATCGCAAATGAACTTTACATGGAACATCACGGCGCCGGCAACGGCGGAAATTCGCCTCCAGTGTCCACATAATTGTTATCATAATGAAACGTCATTGACAAAACGCCGGTGGATTTGTTTTGAATGAAGTTAGTCCTAGGTACCCAAGCACGAAATCAGCTTTCGTGACATGTCGTCGCAATACACTCGTGCTTCGACCTGATTCGAACCACTATAGCTGCTGGAATCGACCCTTCAATTTGCGGCAGTCCAAATCCCTGGTATTGGGGCTTCCGGGGAGAAAAATAAAGACGTTGAAATTTGCGCTTGGTTGCTGTTATACTCTCTCCACAATCCAGCGAAGCCTTAGCTTAAGGCTATGCGCTGATGGAACGCTCCGCTTCATCAAATGCAACTCGCATAAAAAAAGAAGGAAACAGCGTCGCGACGATTCACGCATTCCGACCAGGTGCCACGGCTGAGAAATCTCCAATATCCGCCGCGAGCGTTTCCTCGAGTCGCACTTCTCTAGACGTGCGCGCTTTTGCTTGGCGTCACTTCATTGCGCTGCACCAGTAAAATAAACACGGTCTCTCTCCAACGCAACACGGGCACGTCTCCCGCGCAATACGCGAGAGCTTCGCGACAACCGGTTCTCCCGCTTGACGCGGATGCACGAGATTTCTTTCGGTTGTTTTGTTTCTTTTTTTGCGTTGCAGAACGTCTTCTGGTGACGAAACGACGCCTTTCTGTCGTTTGCGTACATAAACACCCCAAGCTGAGTGAGCGTGTGTGTGTGTGTGTGTCTTTGCCTGCGCCAATCTTCTAACCGCATGCTTATTTTCCTCTTCCTACCACATTTTCGAGTCCTTTCATCAACTGTTTTCCGGTCGCCTTACGCGAAAGCTCCTATGGGCAAACAATTGTGCCTTTGCCGTTTGTTTTTCTATAGCTCACTCAATATGCAGTACCCTTCCGCTTAGCGTTCCTGCGAAGGAACAAACGTCGCAGTAAAAGCAGATGCGAGCGCACGCGCGGTTGCCGAATTCGCGGGGCAGCCTGCATGCAGCGGTGACGATGTCGTTCGGCCCAAATTGTCGCTTCGGTTGCTGCGCGGAATACGCACGTGAGCAGCAGTTTCTCACCGCGTAAAACGGAGCTTGCAGTTCCCTTCTAGAACGAAGCGCTGAAATCATTCTCCGCACCACAACGCCGGTGTTTTAGGAGTTTGGGTATTCAGTTTTTTTTTTCCTTTTAGTTCGTTCTCTCTTTATGCAAGTCACGGCCCTCTTGCTCTTGAGTTAACGTAGCGGATGGAGGCCTGCGTGGCTAGCTGTGATATAAATCTTTGCTACTCGCTGCTGCATAGCGCCGTCTATAGGCCTAACGTTTAACATTCCTCTGGCGCAATTCCATCGGATGTTGTAAAGTACACGTTGAACGTTGGCTCCTCGCGCTAAGGTCACGGGTTCCCATCCGCCAACTCGAAAATGTTCTTGCTTCGGGTGCCCGCAGGAAGCCAGATTCGCACTTCATTACATAGTTCTGAAGTCCCAGCTCGCGAGGTATTTTTTTTTTTTTTTTGTATTTCTCTTCTTTCTCGCTTCGGGGGAATTGCAAGCGCTAGACCATTGTTGTTTTTATAACTTGTCTATCATCCTGACTTGGCCGCTTGCTGAGTGACTCCCTCTCCTTACTCACTGCTTCACTCATTCAGTCAATCCGAAGATGTGAGCGTTTTAAAGCCTTCTCACATGCTGCATTTCTCTTCGGGTGAACTGCGAGAAAGGGCGAGATGACCTATTTACAGATTTAAACGCAGGTCATCGCATATGGAATAAGAAAAAAAATGTATCTGCATATCCGCAGCAGTGCAAAAGGAGTTCATGCAACATAAGTCAAGTAACCCATGGCTCTTCTTTTAACGTCACCAGATATTTTCCCTCCCAGAGAAGCGGGGCGCTGGAAGCGATTTACCTTCGGCTCGTCTTTCTCGGTCTATAATTTTAAATATTATTCGTCTCCTCTTCACCTATATTCTTTTTTATGAAACGTGGACGAACACGTAAAAAGACCTGTTTCTCTCTTCACTCTATCCTGGAATCAATGCACGCTTGGGGACCCTCTTTCGACGATGCCCTACGAACAAAAGAAATCATGCTCACACCGCAGGACGGCCTTGAGAAACAGTGCTTTAACAGCTGCGATTGTTCGTTATGCTGTTGTGAAGGCGGAAGCTTGGCGGTTCCTCATGACATACCACATGATCGTACGAGGAGGAGCTTTCGCGTTAAAACGCGCATGACAATGCCCGAGCACTCGGCGCTGAACTATGCATGCATGCAACAAGAGATAGATAGAGATAGAGAGAGCAGGCAAAAAAACAAAAAGAAATAAAGCAGGGAGGTTAACCAGTGGATGTCGCCTTGTCGAAACCCTGTACTGAAAAAAAAAAAAGGGGGGGGGGGGATTGCGCGAACCGCGTGCAACGTACAAGCTTTCTCGAAAGGCCAGGAGACATTACCGGCCGTGTTATGGAGAAATGGGAGCAAATTTACCCCGACTATACGAGTTACGCAATTATTGCCTCTTCAAAATGTAAAGTGACTGATACGGTTGGCAACATAGCGGCAGTGACTGCTGCTATGACATTTCGCCGCTAAGCACGAGGTGGTGGCCTCGATTCGTGGCCGTGGGGGGGAGTGCAAAAACAGAAACAAAAAAGTTGGTGTATGTATAAATCTAGGGGCGCGTAAATGAACCACAGGTGGTCAAAGTAAAGCCGGACTTCTCCACTAGAGCGTCTGTCATATATATACCCATGGTGCGGTTTCCGGACGTTAAACAGATAAACCTCACATTTTAAAGCAGCCAGGCGCGGCATGGGTGAGTTAACATTTAGATTTAAAATTGCGCATACGGCATTGCAATTGTACAACGCATACGTATTTAAACTACTACTTAGGCTGATGGGAAACCTGGCGCCTAAACTAACTAACGCTCGCATAAAGCGTCGATCCTGCAAAAGTTTGCATAATTTCGTAATCGCCAAGCCGAGGGGAATTGGGGAGATAAGCGGCCACTGTAGCGGCAGGGCGAAATAACGTAGACCGTAAATCAAGCATCTGGAAAGCCCTATATTGCGAAGTCATTTTGTCACACTCTAATAAGAAGGACATTTCTAAACTTGAATACCAATAGGCGACGAAATGAGCCATTTGCGCCTGCTCGTGGCCTTAAATGCAATGTTCTGAGCGTCCTAATTACGCGCAACTTGACACTTTCTTTACATTCGGTTCCTAATTCAGTCAATATGTTCATCAGAATTCGTGATGTTTTTCTCTTTCTTTCTTTCTTTCTTTCTTTCTTTCTTTCTTTCTTTCTTCCTTCTTTTTTTTTTTTTTTTTGTCTATGGCAACTGCGGCGAAAGGCAGCGCGGAATATGCCGGAGCTGCTCAAGTCTAGGCTGAGTGGGTTCTTGGCGCCATCGTGTGACGGCTCTACGCACTATTTCTCCAACGCCCGCGCGAAAGTTTGAACGCAGGGGGCGCGATAACGTCAGGCTATTCCGCTCTGTTTCAATTCCATATGCTTCGTTAAGCCTCCGCGATTGCTCAAACATCGTGGGCGCCATGCCCACTTCGCTTGTCGATTAAGAGACGTCGCGAAAACCGCGCAAACTCACCATCTCAAGATGGCGTGACACATTTTATTGTGCGTGATTAGGCAAAACAAAAGAAAACTTTACTTTCCGATTCTACGCCTGTCAGCATTAGAGTTCCTCGATTGCTGAAAATGTTTTCGGGTCGCGCCTAGTTCCCGTGTCTCTCACGTGACCTAACAAAACGGCAGAAACTCAGCACGTCAGAGGGACGTGTACGCACCAAAGATGCATAATTATGCTGAACAAAACAAAACTTTCTTTTTTTAGAATAGCCGTAGACAACCCCGTTCCGACGGGAATAGAAGATAGCTGTCCACTGATCGATCGGGTGCTGTATACTCGGAGCTGCATGCGAGAATTGATTTCTTTGCGTATAATAAAGCTTTTGTAAGGCAGTATGTATGTCACCGATCCCTTCCGTCACGTATGCGACATCGCTCTGCCAAATCTTCACTTAGCCTCCGTTTTGTCGGCATTTTTAACCTTCCATTAAACGCCGAACAATCGTCGAAAAGCTGCCAATCAGAAACACCGGCGCTACTACCCTAACCCTGTCATCTGCTCACTGCGCTATAGTGTAATTTAAGCGAAAACTTAAGGAAAGTTCTATGAGAGGGCCCAGCCGTGTAGCTAATGCCTCCAACCTGCAATGAAGATTTCTACGTAAGCTGTCGAGCATTAGAGCAGCCACTTCTTTTTAACGGTGTTATTGCAATTCTGCGCAAGGAATTGTAAAATGCAGCCGCTTCAGGTGTTACTTGTTCGCAAAACAGCCTTTACCGAAGTTACGACCGCAGCGTGGCCTTTATCACACTAAGGAGCATTCCAAGCAGCCGGCCGCTTTTTATGAGCACTATTATGGATTGTGTCGCAATCATTTTTTAGGGGTCGGAGAGGGGGGGGGGAGAGAAGGGGTCACCAAAATTAAATTAAAATGACGTAGAGACGAGACAGGTAGCGGATTGCAGCATCCATGGAAAGTTGATAAACAAAACTAAACAAAATAACATTAGGTCGAAGAAGCGCTACTACAGTAAAGAAAAGAGAAAGATATAACTGCAAAAACATAACAAGTTTCAACCAGTCGTCAATATGACGGTAGTGAAAGAAAGACATACATTTTCCTGATTAGTGAAGTCACCGCAAGGAACACATGAGATGAAGAAAGGGACAACACGGTGTCGTGTATTTGTTGCGGTAACTTCCCAAATCATTAATCACCAACTGGCCTGCACCCACACTCTGCTATAATAAATTTTCTCATGCTTTTATTGATATCCAGATGGACAGTGGTAAAGTTGTGTGTTAAAAACGGCTCAATAGCTTCTGTCTCATGATGCGATTTTAAGGTTCCCAGTGAAATTTTCGCTTCAATCTTATAAAAAAAATGGCCAGGCATTTTAATAATTTTCACAGTGGAAGATTAGGCGCACTCCTGACTTGTCCAGAATGTTTTTTTTTTTTTTAAAGAAACTTAAAATCTCCATCAGGATATGTGCATTCCGCGGCAGGACGCCCTTGCATTGTGGTGGTATAGATGCATTTGGGGGCCCCCAAAGGCCCCAAATCATTAATCACCAACTGGCCTGCACCCACACTCTGCTATAATAAATTTTCTCATGCTTTTATTGATATCCAGATGGACAGTGGTAAAGTTGTGTGTTAAAAACGGCTCAATAGCTTCTGTCTCATGATGCGATTTTAAGGTTCCCAGTGAAATTTTCGCTTCAATCTTATAAAAAAGATGGCCAGGCATTTTAATAATTTTCACAGTGGAAGATTAGGCGCACTCCTGACTTGTCCAGAATGTTTTTTTTTTTTAAAGAAACTTAAAAATCTCCATCAGGATATGTGCATTCCGCGGCAGGACGCCCTTGCATTGTGGTGGTATAGATGCATTTGGGGGCCCCCAAAGGCCCCATTTCAGTATTCCTACTGGATAAAATATTTCGTCGTACTCAGTAGTCTGTCTAGAGTTCACAGGTTGTAGCATACGTGTAAAGCACCGGCGCGTGTGTGTGATTCAACTAAATTATGTGGTTTTGCGGCCCAAAACCACAACATAAGATTATGAGCGACGCCACAGGGGGGCACATCGGATTAACGTTGACCACGTGTGGCTCTTTAGCGAGTATCCGACGCATGGTGTGCGAACGTTTTTACATTTCGCTGTCCGTCAAAATGCGGCCGCGCGTGCGTGTGCATGTGGTATCGAGCACTGTCGTTTGTAAGTATATCTTTTTTTTAACAACTTGCGCTTACGTTAGCTGGAACACACTGTTGCATATTTAAGCTTTGAGCATTCGGGAGGGTAAACTGCATTATGCGCTATCGTAACTAATGTCCCCATTGATTACGATAGAAAGGCCAGACGAAATACCATTCGTCGTTTCTGATTATGTTCATATATGAGTGCAAACTTGTCTGCATAGTTACCGACAGGTGTGGAAACCTTCATGCACTGAAGGCTTAGTTTTTTTAATGAAATGAGCATATCGCGAAGCGTTGGCAACCATCTGCGGGCACCGTGCACGTTTGCTTATATAATGATTTTTGAACGGTTGTCTTCGCGACAATGTATTCCAGTTTCTTTTCGGAATGTGGCCCCTACTTATGAAACGTATGCACACTATTGAACTACCACAAGATTTGTTAGCGTACGTGGCGTAGACTGCGTGTCACCACTGAAGAACTTCGTGTGATCGAGGCTACCGGCGCCGCTGCAGTGCTTCGACCATTCTTCGTGGCGACCATTTCTGTTCAGCGAGCGCTCTTCTGAGTTCGGCCTAATTTCTATTAAATTCGCTATTATCATGTTTTTCTATCGAATGGTCTCGTTCGTTGTACGGTGCGCTGATTTTGGCGGTTAGGGTTAAAATGCAGGTACTTGTGTCGATCACTGGGTATGCTGGAGAGCTTTGTCTCGCATTTGCCATTACCATTAGCGATCACACTTCAAGTGAGTTGATACTGAGCGGTTGAGTAGGAATGCGAAAAAGTTAAGCCAGTAATGCTAGTATTCACGCTGTTCAAGTCAGCAATAAAAGTAAGATTCACGTTTACTTTTTGTAGACCTATAGTATGTCTCTGTGTTTCTGGCATGTGCGTGCATGTTTCTAGCATGTGCGTGCATGTTTATGGGGGAACGGGTAGTAGTAATTTCTCAACTGTATATTGAGATAGCCGGCCTAATGAAGCTTCTCATCTGTGTGCAGTTATGTAACAACAAAAGGGCTTCTGATGTGCCATGTTGTCATGCGGGATGCTGTTTATAGGATGTATATTCATGAGTGGTTCATAAATAAAGAGGCCTAACGTTGGGCTTGTTGGGAATTCTCCTTCCATTAAACCTGTAAAAATGTTAGCCTAGTTCGGATTGATTCTTGTTCCCATGAAAAGTTCCGGAGACCTGGATGTAGCACTGCCCACCGTTGTACAAAAACAAAATGCCTGTTAAATTGTGAAAGCACTCTGTCAAGAGTAGATTAGTGAATCTGTTTGTTAGCGTTGCACTTATTATAATGACTAAAGAAGTGGCGTGTCATTATGAAGGCATCGGCGAGTTGCAGGAATTCGGCCCGACCAATATATATATATATATATATATATATATATATATATATATATATATATATATATATATATATATATATATATAGTCGGTTCTCTTGTTTCGTACGCATTTCACCACAGACGGATTGCGAGTTTCTCAGTCTTTTTCATTTCTTGTTTAATTTGCTTTCTTTTTAAAAACGTCAGACATTTGTGCCTGTATATCTCTCTGCCTCTCTTCTCACATTCAGAAAATGTCGTACGCAGCTGACGCGGGCGCGCGGATGAGTCCTTAAAAGCGGATATCCTTTTCATTGTGCCGATCAAAACGCGCGAAAAGAAAATGTGGTCATCTTGTTGCCCACGTTGGTATGATCTAATGGAAGCAGATGGCTGCGCCTGTGATTTGAACAAAAACAACCTGCGCATTCGAGCATTCCATACGTGTGCAAAAACAAAAATTAAACTGAGATTTGTGTCCATGTTTCGCCTGCTGACACAGCAGGTTACGGTATATGAAAATGTTTGCTCACACAACAGAGCGTGACGCTATTACTGCCACAACCTTGTTAGCCCAGCACAGAGCACGAATATAATGGACAACTATTAAATGGTGCCACCTCCAGAAGTGCGAAGCAGCAATGCGAAAATTAAGTACGCCCATCGCAAGGTTGCCGTTCACCGAAAGCGTTCTCGGCCACTGTAATGCTGCATCTAGTAACCCAGTCATTCGAACACTCACATTTCTCTTTATATCAGTTGCTGCTGGGCTTCTTAGTGCATGCTATTGCAAAACGCGTTGGTGATCGGACGAAATAAAGGCGGTCAATAGTGATACCTATGAAACCGCTGCTCATCCTCTTTCCTGACCAACCGGCAGCTAGTGAAATTGCTGCTTGGGAAACGTCTTTATTCGATCTTTGAAATCTCGTAAAATGATACTGCGGTTGCTCATGTGAGTTCACCGACAGCAATTTTAGCAGAGAGAGCCTTGCGCACTTTGAAGATCTCAAAACTGTAGATGCTCACTGTCATTCGAGAAGCTTTTGCTCGAAACGAATATTGCCATTTTACGTAGTGTCAGGACATACCCTTTTTCCCACAGGATAGCCGCCCGTCTGTAATCCTTTCATGCTTTGCCGTATGTTCCCATGGTATCTCTTCTTATTAATATAGACTGCTGTCGCAGTAACGATAGACCCATATCTACTCCACTGAGCAAAAAAAAAAAAAATTGGGCCATGGATTCCGCGATCAAGCCAATTTGCTTCCCCTCCTATCAACTTAATTTAAGATTCAGGACTGTAATCCAAACTTGTCATTGCGAACTTTCCAGTACACTCATTATTTTCAGTTTGTGCGTCTGAATCCCAAATAAATTCAGTTATTTCGGTGAGCCTTTCGTGCATACATTTTTGCTCACGGGTACGCATTCTTCTACAATGTAATGTCCACTTGAGTAACTGATAGTCCAGCTTTCATCACTTGTCGGAGACATACGAGACATAAAGTGGACTGAAACTGCTTACGTGCGTCCCTTGCTGTTTAATGGAAACTTTATTCGAAATTGGCAGGGGTAGACATAGTCCATGGTGATCCCATAGCCTCGATAGCTGCAAAAGAGAAAGTCATTGAGATACGCTTCACGCCTTCAAGTATCAGATCCCGCATGATAATACTCCCATAAAATATTTAGCGGACAACGCATATGGCTGAAAGTTTGCTGAGCGTCACAGGATACGAAACGGCGGGTACCGCTTGTCAGTTCGTGCGTACGGGGACGATTGTGGTGTGCATGCTTAGTTCACGCAAATATATTAGAGATTGCTTGTAGCTAGTACCGCGACTGCGCCTCCTAACCGTCATTATCTAATGATAGCGTGTAGGTAATTATTAAAGTTATCTTAATAATCATTGTAGCTAATCGCTTTATGGAACATATTGTAAATCCACTAATGAAGCCGGTCGAGGCCAGAAACATCCCCATTTATTAGGAATCCAGAATATAGGCGCAGTTTCGGAGTGTCCGCCCTCGAAATTTTCAGTTACATACAAGGTGTCCCAAGTAGTTTTGTCACGTTGCGAGCAAGAAGGCCTTTATAGCAAAACACTGATACTGAATGAAACGTTATGCAAAGGTTAATCGGGTGTTTAGTACTAGTTTTCTGCACTAATTAACCATGCAGAGGAAGGCCGCTTCCATGAAATAATAGGTGGGGCCCCATGCAGCGTGTCTTGGCGTGGAGGTTAACAAAGTGTTTATCGCAAGGCTCCTGCTTTTATTCAGATTTTTCGCAAATATATTATGCAACTTTAGCACGGACTGACTAGAAGTTCTCAATCATAAAATGGGGCCTAAAATAATTAATGAAGCCATTAATTGATTTGCTTTTATTTAAAACAAATTGTTCATTGTGATTTTTTGTGCAACTAATGGTCGTCAAAATTTGCATTAGGCGAAAGAAAAAAAAACAGGTGAGTAATCGGCCAATAATTATTGTTCAAATGCAAATACGAACTTTCATCGATGATGCCCAATTGCTACTCAATGCCTTTTATTGTTCACCCTCGGGATCCTTTCTAACTTTCGACACTGCAGCAAAGTCAATTTTAGCTATCCTATGCAACATAAGCGTTATTTTTCATATTGGGCCGATCCGCACCGGCATGCAAAAGTAGTTTATGCGCATTCAAGGTCGCGCTGATAAGGAAGAACGGAAGGTTGTACTACATCAACCTTGAATGAAAAAAAAATAGCCTCATAAGACGGCGCACAAGAGGTAGAGGAAAACAAAATCAGCGCTCAAGATGTGCAACACCACCTCGAGTACTCTTATTTAGCACCGCTTCTCTCAAGAACAGCAACTCGCCGAGTTTTCGATACTTCTACATGCACCGCATCAATTAACCCTCTGGTCATGACATGCAGAACAAGATTTTGAGCTCATGACCTCACACACCGCAGTTGTAGAAAGCCAATGACAGGTGCACAGCTGCTTTCTCTTTTTTAATCACTTCAAGGGTAGCGTGCGAACCCAAGTGAATAAAAACAAAGGCTGACGTGGAGCACAAGAAAGACACTGCACGACTGACAGACCTCGAACAATGGTATCGTTGAAACATGAACGAGCACCAACACGCCCAGTTTACTATTCTTATCCGAAGCGACTTGTCGTCTTTCATGAAGGGCTCAACATTTGCAATTCGCCGGCTCCCCCAGCATTCATACTCTCAGCCTCTCTATTTTCCTGCTGTATTCCCTCCTCCGGCGTAGGGTAGCCAACCGGAATCATTCCTCGTGAACCTATATCACCTTTCCTTAGTATTTCGCTCCTTCTACACATGCAAAAGTAAGGGTTCGTCGAACAAGAGATGTCTCTGGAGCACTCGTTTTGCGAAGGGCGCTTGTCTTCGACAGAGGACCCTGACAAAGACAAGATTTCTTGTCGAAACATTGGCTATAATGCTTAAGGCATTCCTTGTTCGACCGCTCTTAATTGCTTCAAGTCCCCATTTTCCTGAGAATGATTTCTCTTGTCTGAAAATATTTACACCAAAGGCTTGCCACATTCTAAAATTACATCTTCTTGGACAAGTTGGTTGATACCTGATGAAGCCCTCAGTAGCCATAATAAAACAAACGCACAGAGCAGAACAGACACCACGGGGACCCCTGTGGTCCCCGCTCTTCTGTTCTTTGTGTTTGTTTAATTTGAGCTACAAGGGCTTCTCTAAGAGGTCACATTTGATATCATGCACCCTCCAACCCTCCCTCCATGCCTCCCTCCACCTGTGTGGGCCACTTCGCACCTTGCTCGGCGACGACTGCTACGGGCACTTGTCGCGGGTGACGCACACCTTCTGCTCGTTCCGGTAGAAACCGTCGGCGCAGTAGCAGCCGTAGCGGCAGTCGGAGGTGCACTGCGGTCCCACCCGGGGCCGAGCGCAAGTGGCCTCCGCGCAGCTGCCGCTCACGCACTGCTTCCACGTCTCGCCTTCGGCGCAGGTCCGGGGACGCGGTGGCCACTCGATCGTCACCGGCGTCTCTTCTGCATTAGGAAGACCACGTAGGGCAAGTGTTGCAGGAGGGAAAGCAAAGGTAGGCAGGTCAACCAGACGCGCGCGCTACCCTTCACAGAGTGAAAGTGGTTAAAGGATGAAGAAAGGAAAGGGAACGAGGCACAGGCACTAGTAGTGCGAACACGTGGGGCGGCCCATCACACCTAACTCGGTCACTGAGGCCAGTCGATTTCATAAGCTCTACTAACGCCCGCGTCGATTTGTAAACCTACGACGGGCGGGTCATGATCCACAGATCTTTGTCTCTGAAAATGGTCTATGATCAGGCCGATTGATAGCACTGCAAAGAACGTTGCGTTCGACGTGATAACGATGACAAGAACAAAATACGTGTTTCACTGTTTCTTTGCAGGAGTCACATGTTGGTATGTCTGATCTTCCAACGAGGGATGAGTATAGGCTTTCGTAAAAAGTCACCCCTAGCCACAGGCGGTACAATAAGTTGCACCATGGCGGGAGACATGCGATGGCATTTGCAGCTTCGACGAAAGGACGAAATGTCGTCTGTGTAGACCACATTTCCAGACGCTCATCGATCGGCAGGTGTAATTCTTCGCACTACTTCAGCGCCGGAATGTTTCACCTGCGTTATTTCACTGTTTAGTTTTATTATGTCCTCGCGCCAGACGCCTTGGCGGGTCTTGCGCTAATTGTATAAGTAATTATTTGTATAGGGTAATTTGGTAATTACGTTACAATTGTATAGTATCGAGCGTGACGGCACATCGTTATACCAGATGTACAAGATGCTCGCACCACTTTCTGGCATTGTTGAGATGATTAGTGTTTGCAACGGCACGCGCGCCTATGATTATCTATCATAACGGGGGTGATTTCCAGCATATTCATTAATTCGACGACCACGCCAAACGTGCGTGACTGTCGCCGGCACAACATTGTACTACTTCTTTAGAAGGCACAAGTTTGGCCAGCAAAGAAGCTTAAATTTCTTCAGTTCTTCGTCACTTGTCTGTCTTCCTGCTCTTGTTCCTTTGCAGGTGATAATATAGTACAAGTACACGGAGATTTTGCACAGCACCGACGTACTAGCCTAGACGTAAGTACTGGGAGACGTATCCGTAACTAACATCTCTTGTGTCAACATCTTGTAACACGATGGTCAACCACAACCTGCTATAGAAAAGTTCTTGCGTCCCTTACGCCCTTGTTCTTGAACAATAAACAGTGCAATTTCTTTTTTTTTTCTGGCTCAATATCTCACCACCGAATGTCTAAACTAGCAAAGAAGTAAACCATAGTCGGTTATTCTAATAAATCGTTCTACACACTTTAACGCCGCGTAGCAAGGTTTCTTCACCAGCACAGTTGATCGTGTCGATACCCTTTCAGGCTTCATGTCATGTGTCTACGCTATAGCGCACCTTTGTTATGCTAAAACTCTGGCGTGAGGACGGCCCAAGTAGCATTCTGCAAAGGACAATCAAAACGTAGTAGTAGCAATGGAGGATTCGATTAAACATGATTCTAGAACATGTCGATGTAGAAACACTCAAAACACGTGCATCGTCTGTAATTTGTCGCCGCGATCAGCGGTGACAAATGACACGGTGGATGATGAGAAAAGAATGGAACGGGAGATGGGACATTGCAATATAAGGACCCTGGGAGTGTATTTTTTGTTTTATATCTCCCTATCTATTCTTTTCTCATCATGCGTTGCATCAAGGGCCCGATCCCAGATATAACGGCAGCGTGGTGGAGTCCGAGCTGTGTCCGAGCCGTTAAAGAATGGCGCAAGAAGAAGGCAAAATGAAATCAGTCGTTAGAAAATGCGGCCCGACGAAATGCAGATCTCAATTATTTTGGTCGGCAAGGCACCTTGTGATCACTGCGTCGTTACAATGGCCGGGAAGCTCGTAGAGGATACACTAAGCAATCCTGGATCTCTGCCTTGCGATCCAGGTAGGCGCAGGAGGCACAGGTGGCGTAAAGCCAATTAAATAGACGGTGCGCAATTTCCCCTCTTGCACAGAAAACACTACGACAGAATGTACAACTACTTTGCTACTACGTGGCTGACGCTTCATGACTACCTGCCACTACGAGTGATAAAGCTGGCAAGCAGCAAAAGAAAGGGCAGTTTTTTTATGCGTGTCCCAGAAGCGAAAAACGAAGAATTCCAAACCTCTATTCTGCGTTAAGGCCACAAAAGCACACACTCTTGCACAAATATTTTTGCCACGCCGTTAGTAGCGTATGTAGAGCGAAACAGGAACGATCACGAGAAAATTGCTGCGCCACCCTCACCGTCGACGCCAAGCGCCAGAGCCACAAAGCTGATGAGGAGAGCGACGACGAAAGCCTTCATGCTGGTGCGTTTCGACCTCAACGCAGCGAGGAGCGGCATGGGCGTGCGTGCGCTCCCTTTTATATACGCGGGCTCGTAGACCAGTGCTCCCAGGTGAACGGCCCGTATATATACTGGAACTATTCGTTTCTGAAGCATGCCCGCATTTGAGGAGATAAGCAGGGCGCATGGATACGTCTGAAGTGCATGTGTTATGGGATACTTCTTTTTTCTATCTCTATCTGATACACTCTCTCTTTTTTATTACGCATCTCCTTTTTCTTATTTTCGCCCCGCTCTCGCGGTCAGTGTCGAACGCTTGTTGTTTTCGATTGCGCGACAAACATAAACAGATTCGATTCGAAAGCGGCCCTTCTGAGAAGTGGTCGTCCATTGCAAAGTATGCAACTGGAGATTAAGCGTGCATGCCAACGAGCATCGGATAAGGATGCACTTAACGTCCTAGTTGAGAGACTGTATTCAAGTATTCAGTATTCCTTCTTCGCTGTGCCTCCTGTTTATTTATTCGAACAGGGACCTCAAGATGGCGCAGAAGTCGAGTGCCTTCTTTTTTTGGCAATGGCGCTTACTTCAGAACCGACTGTTGGGTTAGTTGATCTTGCATTCTACTAGGCGAATCAGAAAATCAGAAAGCCTTTGCCTCTGTTTTTTAAAGCCAAATTACGGCTGTAAATGCGAAGTCAACATATCCATTCCCAGTGGTGGACCTTTCTTGGACCGGCCCGGCCTTACCGGCACGGAGCTGCTGGCTGTTGTTGAAGAAGGCGGTTGGGCTTCACACGTCCACGGCGTACGAGCAACGAAGTGTGATTCGTTTTCTATGGAGCAATGGGACGAACGCCCATCAAAATCCACAGGGGAATGTGGCCCACATATGGAGAAAGGTGTCTGGCTTTAAGATGTGTGAGGTGGTGGTGTTGTGAGTTCGCAAAAGGCCGTGAAGGCTTGCATGACAATGAGCGTTCGGCGAGGCCGCGTACGTCGCTGACTGGCGACGGCAATATATCAGATTTAGTGCTGCGATTGGACAAATGTCTAAACAGTGGGGGACTATGTGAAAAAATAGTGTAAGGCACGTATAACAGTACGTATATATGTAATTACCTGTATGTGCCATATTTTGGCTAATAAAATATAGGGAGAAAGACTTTCTGATTCGCCCTCGTAACTATAGTTACGAGGACGAATATATCCTATAGGATATATCCTATAGTCTGCAAAACCAAAGTGTAAGCTCTGAAGCATCACGTGCTGATGGTGGCCAAACCTGAATGAAACAATATGGAAAACTGCCACAAAGATACAGCGGCTTCTAGGGGAGTTGTTCGGGGAGAGGATGAAGTGATTCACAAAGCTGCTACATGGGCTGCTGAATCTTAAGAAACGCAGCACCGCTTTCGCGGCTCTATGAGTCGCAGACTCGCGACGCCATGGTACCAGAGTCTTCTCGTCTGAGAAAGGAGGGTCAGGCAACAACAGCTCTATGTGTCGACTTCTTGTAACGCAATGCTCACTATCAACTGGCGAGAAACGTTCTTACGTTCCTCGCGGCTCATGTTTTTGAATAATGGATGGTTTACAGAGCCACTAAGCGCTTATAAGTGCAAGCGGACGACCATCGTATGAAGCACAGTCGCGCAACAAGTGCTTTAATGTTTCTTTCCTACTAAAATCCACGAGGTCTGTGTTGTGTTAAAGCAACCTTTCCATTGCGTTTCTATCTATTTCTCTTTCTTTAGGAGACAGCATAGCATCGATTCAACGTCGCCAAATGAAGACACGAGGCCATGGCAATTTGATAAGGAGTGACAGTGCTGACGAATAGTGATGGCCGTTGAAAAATTCCTTAGCATCATCCCACAGTCTAAGACCACTTAACGTGAGTAAGTGAAAGTTATTTGTAAGACATTTTCTTATTCGAGCGCTGCTAAGACATTCCTTCGTACTTTCTTAGTTTATGAGCAGCAGTGTATATACCCCTCGTAACTCTCAAGGTTGACAAGTCGCCTATTTGGTGTCGAGATACGGAATGCGCAACGATTCTTTTTTGTTTTGTTTATTAAACCACGAAAATAGACACACGGGACAGGAATGTAAAAAGTCGCTCGAGCGTGTTCAGTCCTTCTGGTTGCGGCATGCCTCTTATCCTTTCAGTCTGTTTTTCTGCGATTTTACGTTTTGCAGTCCACTCGCCAGTTAACGTCAAGGTCTCGTGCTTAGATGTTCGATTCAAAGCCGCTTTTGACACGCTGGTTCTTTTATTTATTTATTTATTTATTTATTTATTTATTTATTTATTTATTTATTTATTTATTTATTTATTTATTTATTTATTCCGTTCTTTTTCTCATTCTTTCTTTCTGTTTCTTCATTTCTTTCTTTGGATAACATCAAGGAAAAGCAGAGCGGAGTGCATTCGACCCATCCGCATATTACCGTATATGTTCCCTATGCTTTTCTAAGGTTATTGAAAAATGCATCGTGCAACACTGCAATTTTACGTGATTTCGGCGTTTTCCGCTGATTTAAGTTCAGTTTCGTGGGCGAAGCTACAAGGAGGGGTAAGTACAATTTCCTCTTCGTACACACTCTTCGTATTTATGAAGCGGTTCCAATCACCCTGCTTTTTCGACCACAACGCAGAAGCCCCAAGACAAGTACCGCGTCCGTTGGCATTCAAGAAATGACCATTAGATACTTATAAATGAGCTCTTTTCGTCTGACGGAAGTACCAAAGACAAGACGGGCGTAGCATACAATGTAGCCCTTGCATGTCGAGAGGCACCGCAGAAAAAAACTTTCGGATTACGTGAACTAAACCCACAACTTCTCTTACGATTGGCCACCTCAGTGGCAATCGCCTCGTTATCCCGCGGGTTGTTATAATGAGGGGTGGGTACCCGAGCATCGGCAAATGAGGAAACACTTATTTCACAGATAACTTTTTGTAACGACGCATCCTGGTTTGCAAGCAGATGCGCAGATTAGTACGTTCTGGTGCGAAGAGTCAAATATCCTACACCATTGAGCTATCTCTCAAAGCGCCAAGTTAATCAAAAGCAAGCAATAAACGATGACCTCATTTTCTGGTATAGTCCAATTAGCGGTACAGACGTTCAATAAAGCGCTTGTTCAGGATGAATTCAACAGACAGGGAACTCAAAGAAAGAATAGGGGAAATTAACCGTGGTTTTAATTGAAATTTGGAAATGATGGCGTAAAGGGAAATGAAAGGGGACGAAAATAGGGGAGGGGAAACTTGCCTATAGCGGGAAACGAACACTCATCGTCCACATTCATTGAGCTGTGATGCCGGCTGACCTACCGTGCAGTTTTTCGGGGTTTATGCGTGTGTTCACGTGATACGTGAACATTGAAGCAGGCAACTGGAGGCCAATAGACCCTCTTATGCTACCTGAAGGCAACAAAGATGCTAAAGCCAAGACCATCGCTGAACAATGAACGAAAAGAAGGGTAACTGAGGGGCTCGAATTCTTGTTAGTCACAAAAAAAGCAAACCTCTCGGTTCCCAGTGTTCTCGTTCACTGCTCAGGATGAGTAGCAAAAGTGTCCAAATAAGATATACTCGTGGCAACTATTTTCGCTCAAAGTAAAAAATATCTTATTCTCTAAACGGGTCCTGAACCACCCCTCTGGCTTCGTGAAGAAACGCAGTTCGCGCATAGCATACGCTGCTGTGAACATCTCAGCGAAATTTTACAATCATGTGCGGCGCGTGTGGAGCTCGCAAGCGAAGCGCGAAGTCATCTTTTTCTCAAACAGCCTCTTTTCAACAGAAGCCTTCTCCTCACCTTTCTCGGGCGCTGTATTTCGTCATATAGCATGTTCCCATACGCGGCTCCTATTGGTTAATAGCTGACATCGATCCAGAAGGATGTTTGGATAAGTGCGCTTGTTCTTAGGCTTACTGCGCACAATTATTGACGCACTTTAATAAACAGACTGCAGTAAGCGAAAATCTGCTTTCGAATTTCGATGACAATTACGTATTTCCAGAAGAAGCCGACTATCGTGTGCTCCCGCTCAGTCGCGGCCGCCCCCGTAGGAGCTAAGCTAAACGTCGGGTCTCGCTAATGTTGATTAGTTTTGAACATTGAACTAGCCTCAAACCACGCAAAACTTAAGGTTAGACCCCACGCAGGCTTGCCAGCACGCGCTAACCCCTGGCCGCTCCTGTCTAGATGCCTTGGCAGACTTCGCTTCGTGTTGAGTTATTGACAGGCCACTATCCGTCGGTCAGACTGGTGCAGAAGAAAGCCGGTGCGCACCAGGTAGCACGGCAAGACATGAGCGCGAGCGCGCACTCATGGCCTGCCGTGCACAAAGCAAACGCTGCACATATGCACTACAGTTGCACGTAGCTGCGGTCTGCTACGTAGCGTAGATACCGCGGCCGTCGGGTGGTACCGCGACGTGTCCGCTCGCTCATCGGGCTGCGGCTCGCTGACGACAACCGCGTTTGGCGCGTCATAGGCGCCAAAATTGTAAATGCTGGAGTCTACGCGAACATTCAGAAAGAGATTTGAACTGCGCGCCACGGTGACGTTCAGTAGGCGGAGTGTTTTGTTCACGCCCCGCTCCACTGTAGCCTTTCAAGGTCAAGGCACTGCAGAAGGAGAGGGAGCACCACGAAGGGGATTATAGGCGACCTTTGATTGCCAATAAGTCCGCTTTTGCTGTACGCGTTGTATGCGGAAAAATTGAACTTGTATTTTAACTTCAAATGCATTCTCCATTTCACTAAAAAGTGGTTCAGGGCCCCGTTAAGCTCACCGCGTCCCGTTAAAATGCTGACCAATTATTATTTCCACATAATTATATGTATATGACGTCACTTACTGACCAGCCAAGATCAGATTATTTCGTTTACCACTGTCCAATACGCGCGCCTTGGCAATGTTACTTAACGACCTCGAACGCCGTGACTAAATCCTATTTGTCGGAACCTCCTCACACCTAGTGCTACCACCCCACAAACCGCCTTGTCGCTGGCGTCGGAGTGGACGGGGCGGATAGTTCTCCGTCTTAGGTACCTCGCCGCTGAAGGTTCTCGAAGCGCGATGGTGCCGGCGCAGCCCATGCTGTAGAGAGAAGCGGTTCGTTGTGAAAAAAGAAAGGTCGCGTTATCTTCAGCAGCCCTCGAGGGAGCACGGCTCAGCGCCACCCACCCTGGAAACCCTCGACGAACAACCTCTGGCCCAGAGATCCTCACATGAGTAACGTAACGTCTGTGCCTTGAATGTGAGTGGTGATGACGGTGGCGGTAGACTGACAGTGACATACTCAAGAAACGAGGATCAAATAGCTACTACGTTTAATCAAGAGGGTGGCATCCTGCTGCCACTGTCAATTCACTTATTATCATAAAGGGCTGGGGGGGGGGCACATTTTCGAGCACCTAGAGAGTGCTGTACTTTATTGCCAACTACTCTGCATGAACCTGTGAAATACTAATAAGCTTTAGTTGCTAGAGAGCTTCCGTTTGTGTAGTTGCGTGTGCGGCTTTAGTCTGTGTCCGTGTAGCGTATTCCTGAAAAGTATTTTGACCAGCCTGCATCAAGGCCTCACTGACACAGAAACCGCATGCAGTTTATTTAGTAAATAATCGTTGCGCCGGCGCGTAGCACTGAAGGGAACAAAGCATGCTTTGCTCAACATTGCGCACGCATTTTTTTTTCTTGTAGTTAGTGTGCAGTGCAATTGCCGCGGGTGACGCAGGCCTTGTGCTGGTCTCGATAGAAGCCATCAGCGCAGTAGCAGCCAAAGCGACAGTCATCGGTGCACGCCGGTCCCACCACCGGGTGTTCGCAAGTGGCCTCAGCGCAGCTGCTGCTCACGCACTCCTTCCATATCTCCCCTTCGCCGCATGGCTCAGCAGGCGGCGGACGCCCGCTGGCCCTGTGGCCAAGCGAATCTGCATCTTGATAAGGAAATGAAGGCGTATCAGGGAGGAAGGCAGACATATTTTACGCGGTGCCGCCAGCCTACGTCGCTTCTCTCTATATGCAGGGTGATTCTACGACGACTATGAAAATAGCGGTTTTCTTTTTTAGACTACCGAATCAAGGAGCTCAGAGCCGCTGCGCTCTGGCTGCCCGCTGCTGGGTCACGTACTAGAACGTCGCCTCTAGGGGCGCGGCTTTGCGCTCGCTGCAGCTTCCCAGTTTCGGTTTCTCGCGCTCTAATAGCTGAAATTCGTCGTGCCACCATTCTACGGGTAATCGCATCTTTCCAGATCGACAAGCTAAAATTGCTTGTACGGAGAGCTAGCTTCAATTTCCCAAATACGATAATCCCACTGAAACAAAAGATTTCAAAGAGTTAATTGGTGGTTTTTTTAGTTGGGAATAATTACCCCCTATCACTCGCCACCCCGCGGTCGCCGTCGCTGACGGCACGTTTCCGAAGGAACAGTCCTTTTATTTCACAATGGCTGTTTTTAAATATTACTTGAGGTCTTCGAAGAAACGCCTGCTATATCTGAGAAAGTTTCACTATAACATCCAGAAGGAGTGAACACTCTCGAAGTGCGTCAATTATCATTCAGCCACCAAGTCAAACAATCACTCAGCAACGTAATCAACCAATTTTTCAGTTAAATCAATAAAGAATGAATTTTCCAGCATTCTAAGTGCTATAGGCTGACAGTCAACCTAAAAATTTTACAGACCACGGCATCTGAGAAAACGTGTAATTTCCGAATCGTTTCTTGCCGTAGCCAGTAATGGCGAACGACGTATTTCTTGCATTTACTCAGCACAGGTTGGAAATCCGTACAAGTTGTGTTTTGACGCTGCGGAGATGTTCTGCTTTTCCTCATATCTCGTGGTTCGTAAGCGTTTGCGGTTGACTCTGCGTGCGCGAAAGTTTCATCAGAACAGCAGGAAGGTTGGAAGACACTCGGAATGGGGCAAATATACTGCTCAGTCAGCCAGTTAGTTAATCAATAAGAAATTCTCTCAGTCAATCAAACAGTCAGTCAAATCACATCAGTAAAATCATAGGCCATTCCACTCTGTGAAGACCACGCGACACACAGGGGACACATAATTTTGAATAAAGCTACGAACTCACTTACTATGACTTTTATATATGTGCGCGTGGACGGCGCGACCACCGCCTCGGGGAGCCGGAGGAAATTACACACGCTTGACCTTTCGACGGGAACGCCGTCCCGGGAGAGCGGAAGGAAAGTAAATGAGATACGCAAGCGCTTCGAACGCCGACAGAGAGAGGGCGGTACGAACGTAGACATGGGCGACAGGGGTCCAAGTGCAGTATCTCTTCTTATCGGCTTAAAATATAATATCAGTTCTATTTGGACCCAAGATATTAAACTTATTTTTGCAAGTTGGAGGAGCGCTTGTAACCTGCTTGACCTCCGCCGCAGGTCGGCCCGATATTGCACTATCTCCGGGATCGGCCCACGGTTTTGGACACGCAGAACAAAAATGCGCGGAGCCCTAGCCATAAACACCTTCGATGTACAAAATAATTCAGAATTGTTATGAATTCTAGACGTCCTGTATTAACTTTCAAAAACATGCCTTGCCAATTCAAGTGCTCCCCACGTTCGCTCAGTGGTTTCTTCGCAGCGATGCATGCGTCTCGACGCAGTAAGTAGCCATCTAGGCTGAATTTCTTGTTGGCAGGGACAGTTTAACCGGACTCCTTCTAGTTTGACATTTCTATAAAGAGGGCTGTTAGTAAAGATGTGCGAAGCCGCCAGAAGTAAATTGCCGATTTCGTCTCTTTTTTTCCTCTGTTAAAGCTCCTATAATCAATGCAGACCTGCGTACTCGACCATCTGCGTACACTCCAGTAAAAAATTCACACGGTATATGGATCTCTATGATCTTGGATGTTTGATTCACGTTCTAATTTACACTTATTTTTTTACTTGTGCTGAAAACCATTACAATTGTTGAGATTAATGAATGAGCAAATGTACCAGAACCACGCTAAACGCCACGGCAAACTAAGGAGGCTGAGCTGCAGTTCTGCAGTCGCTTCGAAAACTATAATTTATTAGCTTCAAAGTTACCTTTGAAATATCGCAGGCAGCCATAGAAACATCAAGGATTTACTTATAGGCACCTCCTAAATGCTATGCTCCAAAGCGAGAAATGCAAACCAGATAAGTACTGCCGGCTACATACCATTATTGAGTTGACAAAAGCAACCTGTCGTTTCTTTTACTTTTTTCCTTGACGGAAGCTTTTAAAACCATTAACATTAAGAATTTCTTCACTCTGGTTATCTCAAGACGCAGGTTCCCCAGTTGAGAACAAAGTTTATCAAGTTCTGTGTGCCATTTTGCCGGTGCACATTATACGCTGCCAACGACGTCAATGCCAAAACGAAAAGGGAATGGACACAGCGCTTCCTTTCGTGCTTTGTGCATGGACTCTGCGCATTGTGACATCCTGTTAAATTATGTGGTACAATATACCTTACCAATGCATTGAAATCTAAGATCAAGAATGGGGCTGACAGCTAGAGTGAGAGAGAAGTCATAAGGGAAAGGCAGGGAGGTTAACCAGGCTGATCCCGGTAGGCTACCCTGCACAGGGGAAGGGGGAAAGGGGGTTGGAGTAGCACACTGTGGTATAAAGGTTATAAACAGGGATAAGGTGCCTCAGAAAGGCTGGACAACGTTTCGATAAGAGGACCTATCGTCCTCAAGGGCCCTTGATGAAGATATGTCCTCCTATCGAAACGTGGGCCAGCCTTTCTGGGCCACTTACCTGTGCACTGTACTCCGGTTCTTTAACTTAGTTTTTTGTCCAGCTGATTTGTGGCTTTTTGGCGGTGTCTTTGAGACATGGTGCATGACAGAAATAAAGATTTGATTTGATTTGATTTGTGATCTAGTATTCTGCGTCAGTACGCTCCCTTGGGGCCAAGATATTCTGGCAAATCTTGCTGTGGAAAAATTTACTTTGTGGTAATATATCAGACTGACCTTTTGTTGTCCCTTTTTTTGTCTTTATTTTTCAACCTTTCTTCCAGAGCAATATCTCAAATTGAGACGCCATTTTATAGAATACACATCACCATTGCCATTAATCTTTAGTAAAGAGAGCTCCTCGAAGAAGTTTTACGTTGACAACAGAATCTCGCTATTAGCAAAAAGGAACGTCTCGATTGGATCAGGTCAAGTCAGTTTATTTTCTTAGAGACCTCTTTACCAAGGGTTTTACGTAACGAGGAGAGAACCAGTAATCAATACGTTAACATAATAATATACGTACATAAAGAAAAACAAGGTGCACTTCCAAGAGTACAACAACAAAATAATAACTAGAATAATAATAAAGCGTACGCGTTCAGATGACGCACTATGAAAATAACAGGCTGTGATTCTCGTAGCGCTGAAGAAACATTTTCAGTGAATCTAGGGTGGCTATAAATGGCAGCAACATGGTGGGGAATCTCATGCGGTTCAGAAAAAGAAATTAGATCAGATTGTTGTTGTATGTGACTGCGGTTCGTTAGACCTTAAAGTTGGGGACCAGTGCTCCGTGATATTCTGATGGGTTGCGTTACAGATGGCACATGGTTTAGTAATCTATAGAGATATGCTTCTGCGTAATCAGTAGTATGAGTGAATCTTCAATATAGCGCAATTTTGAAAAAACCGTGGGTTGTATGTAAAGGCCACCTTCTGGAGGTTTCATATTTACAAACTTTGCTCTGCTACAGTATATTAGGCGATATTTTTCGAGCTGTTAGTTGGCGACAGATCAAAGTTTCCTTCGAATCGGTTCGAGAATTTTGGTCTTACCGAATTCGCGAGCAACACGCGTATTAAGCGGGGAGTTATGTACGTTGTTCTTGCAAACAAGATAGAGAAAGTTGCCCCAAAAGTGTTTTTTTTTATTATTCGGTACAGGTAAATAAACTGACGAATTTTCTTTTTTCTTCATACTTATTTCATTATGTACATACCTGGCCATCGGTCAGAACAGAAAGTATAATTAGGAAATGCTGAAAAGGAGTTTTTGTATGGTGGGAACATATGCAAATTAAGCTTACTTGTGTGCGTATATTCATCCCGTCTGATTGCAATGCCCCATTCTCAGCATGTTACATGTGGAGCAACACTTTAAAAACGATACCCTTACGAATTCCATAGCAATTTTTCATCAAAGTAACAAAACTATTCGGTCCCTATCACGTTTCCCCAGTAATCGTCGAAAGCTGGACAACAGTCCTGCAGCTTAACGGCGACGTGTCAAAGAAATTCTGGCAACAACAGCGCAGTCTTTTATGAGCGCCTTAAGGAATTTCGTCATCAACGTGGTCATTGGGCGAGTCTACTAACGGAGAGTTTTTTTTTTCTGCGCTTGATCTCACCCCTACTGCTCTCTGCGCATTGGCCGCATTGTATTCTAAAGCGCTGTTATCTTATTCGAGGGTTCTACGAAACACAACAAGTTGTCTCTGGCGGGGTTTAGTAGTTAGGATACCCGGCTCTCACCCAGGTGGCCCGGGTTCGATTTCCCGATGCCGTAAAAATATATTTTTGCGTTATTTCTTTTGTTTTTCTTGTTAGTTTCTTTATTTACTAGTATCGATTGGGTGCCACGTTAGGTTAGGTTAGGCCGACGGCGCGCGCGCGATACGGACCGTCTCACCGCTCCCTTTCCTTCCGTCGCCATAGCAACGCGGCGAATGCGCAGAGAACCGTGGGGGTGAGTTCAAGTGCAAAAAAAAAAAGGAAACTCTCCCGTCTACTTGCACTTTAGCTCTGCATCGCTGCTAGGGACCGACAACATATAAACTTTTTTGGAAGGCTTGTCCGCCGAGAGGAATCGGGTAAATCCCAGTTGTTGTAAATGCTACGCTGGGCCACAGTTCGGGATAAATTGAGTTTCGCGTGAAAACCACAGTTCCGCGGGTATGCACTGATCCGTTAATTAAACAGGTATACAAAAATCAATCAAGAGGTTCTTCACCCACCATCGAAAGCCAAGGTCAGTGCGGCACAGCAGAGAAAAGCTACCACAAGGGTCGTCTTCATGGTGACACTTTTCACTGGATATCGATTCTTCAGGCTAGCAACGCCAAAAAAGGCGTATTACGAAGGCAAGAAATATGGACAGAGCACTGGACACAGTGTCATCGGGTCATCAGCGAAGACGCTGATCTTTTATAGTTGGCTCCTCAAGACGGCACTTCAGCCCGACGCGACGCCTGATGTCAGGTCTTTAACCCTTACTATCGTTGAGCGATAAACGCTTGCGTATAAATTCGTCGTCAGCCGTGGTCCTCCAGAAAACTCTTGCGACGAGAAGGCCGCTCCCGTAGACACTTGTGGCAACCCATCCTATCTAGGTGTAACACACGAACAAAAAAGATAGTGGAGCGCGCCTACTTATACGAAGCTGTCGGGTGCCTGAAGAGAGCGGCAGCCTTTAGGCACGACCGTGTATCGAGATACGGCTGGCGCGTCTTGTAGCAAAACATGAGCGAGTTATTTTTAGTTCCAATAAATGTTTGTTCATCGCTCAAGAAGCGGCGGTCAAACGGAAGAGAAATAAAAGTAACGTTGGCAACCCATAGTACAGAGACCACGCTATGATGTATAGACACACCGACGAGTTAACCATTTTAACTAAGAGGCAGGCTCATGAGGCTTGCGCTTCATGTACCCAGGTAGCGCAGAAGAGATACATAACGTTTTTATAGCGTTTATCCGAGACGATAAAAATGGTTTAAAGAAGACACCAGTAAGACAACATTGTTGTTGAAACGTCGTATGTGTGTGCTAATGGCCGGCTTGATTATTTTTTTTTCAGACGATCTTCAAAACGTATTTGAAAAGCTGGTCTTGAAATAGGATTAGGAAAGACAGAAATATCTTTGCCAGAGCTGTTCATATATGATTTCTAAGCGCGTTTATGGCTTTATCGAAAAGCTGGTCTAGAAGTAGTCTCGAAAGGTTTACGATAATCTGAAGCTTGTTTTCGCTGGTTCCAGATGAGTCGAAGCGTCGGCGTCTAGTGCTGCTCCTGGCGCAGTGCCAAGCACTGGTGCCTATAGCGACTGACGCATTCTCAGCCAATTCACATAAGGAAGAACATGTCCACGAAAATGAATCCGTAATATCGCCTTTGCTATGCTGCAACGACGTTTATAACCAAAATGAGAATAACATCCCGCTAAGAAATGGGTGCGTGTTGACAATCCGCCTGGCCAGGGCTTCTGTGCCACAAGCGCATGAAATGAGCATATCAGAAAGCAACGCTTTATTGAAAGAAATAATACTTATGCAAGGTTTCAGCAAAATGTAGGAGAAATGCAAAGTAAATGGAAATAAAAGCACATCAATAATGACTAAAACTGCCAGAAACAATTCTTAATGAACTACAAACTGATCAGCAATGACTACTGATCAAAACTGATCAAAATGACTTTTCGTCATTTTATGTGTACTTACGAATTTAGTTTACGTATGTTCTATACGTAAACTAAATTCGTAAGTACACATAAAATGACGAAAAGCAGAAACACGGAGTGTGTTAAAAGTTTCTTGTTTAGTATAACAAGGAGCAAGGACAAAGAGAGAGGGGGAATACAACAGCAGAACCCTCTGAAGCGGGGCGCCTCGCTGAGAGATGGCAAGCTGCCCTCCTCAGCGAGGCACCCGAAGACCAGGAGTGGGCCGTCCAGCGGGCCAGGGCCGTTGTCGAGGATCTCGAAAGATTTTCCTCGGGCGATGGAACCCTGGCAGCCTAGCCCCGGGCACCAACATCAACAACCGTTGGACAAATAAAGTTTATTCCTATCCTATCCTATCCATACTATTAGATGAACAGACTAGAGTTATATAGAAATTGATATCACGGCAACTGCAAGAAGCAGAATGGAAATGCGAGATGGAATCACACGGTGTCTGCCTACAAGCAATGTTACCAATAATCTAGAAGCTTGAAAAGAACACGAAAAGGAATAACGACACATACCATCAAAAATCAATCCTGTGATAAAAACCAAACAACTAGGACATGTCAAAATTGAAAATATTGCGCTTAGTATATACTCAAATATAGTAATGGTGCGTGAATCAAAAGAACCATAAAACTAAAAAAGAACAATCGAGTGAAGATAGTATAGAATACTCAGACAACGAAACCTCTTTAACAAGTGACTGCTAGTGTTATGCAGAGTACGATGAGATTGAGTAATGCTGAATAACTAAAATAATCTTAGTCCTCCAGTACACGAGAAATCAATGTACAAGCCTTATAAGTAGAAACTTGTATAACCCTGAAAATTCACTGGAATGCACAGGAAGCTGCGTTTGAGTAACCAAGGAAGCAGTGGTCATAATAAACCCGAATCGGTTTGTGTAAAAAGCAGTATACAAGAGGCACATATGTGCCACATTTGCAAAAACAGGCATAAGGTCGCAATGAATCGTTTGCAAACCCACTAATACATTAGTACACTTTGCACACATCTGCAGTCTCCTAAAGTAAAAAAAAGAAATTGGCTCGTCATCCCGGCTCTGCGAAAGTGAATGTCCCGCGAAGCTGTTTAGAACTACCACTACAACTGCTGAGGGGGGGGGGGGAGGGTATGCAATGCTTTGTTGCTTTAGAGTAATGGTAGTGATTGTAATTTTGACAGCACGCGGCCGCCCATAGTGGTGCTGCAACAACATTGAAATCAGTTGATAGGCTGATTATTCCGTATACGAAAGGCTAGGGACGTCACTTCCCCCGTCGCAAGCTGCCATCGCCGCGGCAGCTTGCGCAGAAGTAACCGCTACCCAGAAAGGTACGCCGGCAGCACTGCGTGCTTCGCATTGTTATACCAGGCGCACCCTATCATCAATTATGTGCCTCGGGTGCTTGTTTTGCGCTTGTCTCTTTATTGAAAGGTACGCTGTTCTGTATGTTGTACCCGTGATTCCAAAGAATGTACGCACTGTGCGCTTCACTTTGCTGAGTGCGTGAAGCCTCTGCCTTACGGGGGTGTGAGCCAGTACTTCTGACTCTGCGCTGCCACCGCAATCGGCCCACATTTTTGTTAACGGACACGTACACACAAAGTGCACGACCAACTACGGGCTACAAGCTTCGCTCTAAAAGATACTCTCAATGACAAAAAGATTTCGCACATGTAGCCCAGAAGAAATGCTTTACCAGTTCACCCCCACTTCACATCCAACAATATTTGCCGTGGTGGAGCAGCCATTTCACCTTTCGGCGCAGGTCCACTTGGCGCAGGCAAAAAGCCGATTTAGCGGAGCAGCAAACATTTTTGGCGCAGGTTCCAACGCAAGTATGTTTACCGAACTTGCAGTGGCATCCTTCTTTTCGCCTAAATCGATACACTGAGCACTGGGAAGTCCCGTGCCCTCGGACTAACTATCGCCTTCAAGCACTCTCCTACTGTCTTCCCTCAACACTTAACATACATAATCTAAGTGATGTAAACATACGTCATATATCCAAGAGCACATTACTGAAAACATTTCTGTGAATGTTACCTTTTTGTTTTGTCGCCCCAAAAGTATTTCTTTGCCATTTCAAAGTGTTCATTTCTGGTTTTCTTGCATATATGTATGCGTATATGCAGGTTAAAAAAAAATTAAATTGTGGGGTTTTACGTGCCAAAGCCACTGTCTGATTATGAGGCACGCCGTAGTGGGGGACTTCTGAAATTTCGACCACCTGGGGTTCTTTAACGTGCGCCTAAATCTAAGTACATGGGTGTTTTCGCATTTCGCCCCCATCGAAATGAGGTCGCCGAGGCCGGGATGCGTATGTATATGCGTACACACACACACACACACACACACACACACACACACACACACACACACACACACATATATATATATATATATATATATATATATATATATATATATATATATATATAGATAGATATGTGTGTGTGTGTGTGTGTGTGTGTGTGTGTGTGTGTGTGTGTGTGTGCGTGTGTGTGATACATATAATATATACAACGAATATCTTGCCGTGTTGCTGCCTGTTGTTCACGAGGAGGTGGGACTAGTCAAGCTCCACAACTAGCTCATGCACATGAGCTAGTTGTGGAATAGGGGCAGCAAAGGTTATGCGGCCGCAAAAACAAAAGAAAGTTGTGTCAGCGCCACTACGCATGCGTGAGACGCAAATAGGCTTTTGCATAGGCGACGCTATTCCACCGAAATAGCGCAGCGACCCAAATTCGAGGCAAAAACTTTTGCGACAACGAACATGGCGGAGCCCGCCGAAGTGGTGGCTCTCGCCGTGTGCCACATTCAACCTCATTCGCTAATTCCATTCTTAACGTTCGCTTCTGATCGCAGCGGCTCTTTTCCAAAGCTCCGCTATCACTCATAAACATCGAAAAAGCTTAAATTTAATCCTTGAATGTGACATCCGCCTTCGGCAAAATGTTCGGTACCACGCAGGTTCGATGAAAATCCAAATAAAGCGCCAGAAAGACCGTACATCGGCACTACATTGTACGTCCGCCAGAGAAAAATCAGCGAATTGACGAACCCTAATCTTTTATTTTCCCAATTTTGACAAAGCAGTTCCAACCACCTTTCCAAACCGCTATCCATTTCTCCTCGAATGCCCGCAAGACCAGAGTGTTATTGTTGTTGCAAAACAAAGGGTCGTTGTTGTTGCAAAACAAATAATGAAAGCAGCCGAACATAACTTAAGTGGCCTAATTTCGCGAACAGCCTGTTCTTACCCTAGCGCAGTGGCGTACTTATCTCACGTACCGTTGCCACTGAACCGTCCGGCCAACTCCACAGGTACGTAATCACAATGGCGCTGGCTTTGCGGTCTCTATTCCGAACCCGTACTTGCTTCGCACGCAAACGTTCCATCACGCTTACTCACGTGTCTTTCTCTAGTCCATACAGGACACGTACCTTGCGTAACTTACGCACTCCGTAGAACCCTTTAAAAATGCGTCTGCTAATAACTCGTTCCACGCACGCTCACTAGAGAAGTCAGAATACGGCTGTCCTCAACACACACGAGCAACCCAGTCGTTAACAATCTGCTTCCCTCCGTCCGCACAAGGACACGCGCTAATGGAAATAAGTACGCTTCGCCGTGCAAATCACGCACTTATTGAAAACCTACGCGCTTAACCTTAGAAGATAAAAAAACACTTATAAAAAAAGAAGGTTAATTAATACACACGCGCGTTACGATAGGCCTCCCACCGATAACCTTGACACTCGGTTACTCACACACACAAAAAAACAAAGCCTATATACTCATTAACTAACACTCGCGAGACTAATTGTTTAAACAAAACACCTCTTTCAAACCTCGGAGCTTCTTAAACGAAAACATAAAGAAAGCTCATACCTTACTTATTGAAACAAACTCTAGCCTCAAATCGCAAAAATTTTCAAAATGTTCAAAAAGAAAAACAACACGCTTTCCTTCTGCGGAAGCTCTCTTGGCCTCCTGTTTCAAACGCTTACGACTGACTCATACTTTTGAGCCGTACTCGAGGTGGTCGCGGCTTGAAAGCTACACTGGCTATCCAGGAACAACAAAAGGGCTGACTCACTATCAGCTCCTCCAAGACGTTACAGTCTCCTGCCAATTTGCGTCCTTGCGCCCCTCTTTCCTCACGAACTCGACTGACCGCGTCGCGACTCCCTACCACCTGGTCTCGTCTAGCCACCTTGCGCTTCTTTGTACTACACGCTGAACTTCGAAAAGAACGACGGACCGACAAGGAACATAACTACCACGTGCCCTTTGTCCGCATCCGTGCAGAACATGCTTCTCGGTCTCTTTTTGACCGGTGGCTCGAACGTGTTTGATGCGCCAACGTCGTCAACGGCGACCGCACCTTTCTTTTCGTCGCGCCTTGGGTTTTCGCGCCTCTCGCCCTTTTTGGCTGCGCTACCTTAACTACGGCTGCCCGATTTTTACCGCGCTTCTTTCTCCGGCGCTTTCTCTTTGAATTCCCTCTCATGTCGCCTTCTCGCGCCTCGTGCTGGCCGGTACACATCTCGTCGGCCCGGATCGGTCTCTTACCCGCACAGTCTGAATGATTCCTAACTAAATCATCGCTCTCGTGGCTACCTAGACTGGCGGAGAGCTGCACCGATCCCTGAACAATGCAGTGGTCTTCCCTTGAGCTACGGAGCTCGCAATCTTGCGAACTGCCCTCAATTGCATCGTTCAGCTGGCACTGTACTTCGGCACGCAGATCTGACCTGACATGGGTGTTCGGGTCTGTCGGGTCAACACTACTCTGTGCTTTGTTAACTACCTCGCTAACGTTACATGCGACACACACGCGTTGTGACTGTGCCAATTCATTCACAGCTGGCCTAGCTGTCTTTACAGTGCTCTGTTGGCACAGCACCTCGTCACTCTCACTGCGGCCTTTAACGGCCACTGTTGCCCCTACGGCATCGTTAGCAGCTAGCCCTTTCCGTTCGCCTATGAATGGGCCGCTAATCTCACAGGCAGTACTTTTCTCGTCGGATTTTGGTGAAAATGCGCTAGATACTTCCTCATTCTTTTGCTCTGTACTACCTACAGAATTTTCAGACAGCCGTTGTCTCTGTGCCTTTTACACAATATTGTATCTGTTTTAGCAATGCTGCCTTCTCTCTCTCGTACTTTTGCTCACGTTCACGCTTACGTTCTTGATACTCACGTTCACGTTCATTCTCACGTTCTTGACGCTCACGCTGACGTTCTTGATGCTCACACCTAAGAGTAAGTTCTTGAAGCTCACGCTTCCGTTCATTCTCGCGTTCTTGACGCTTACGCTCACTCTTACCTTCACGACGCTCACGTTCACGACGCTCACGCTCCCGTGGTTCTTGTATCACCTCCCAAGCAATGTCAGTGCTTTAATCATCATTGCCACTATCTTAAATTGCCTTTATGATAGCTGGCTTTTTCATCTGTTCGTCCGCCTCAACTCCTGTTGCGTTTCGCCTGCGACACGTGGTTTTGCCGGCGCGACTGCGGCGGGGCGGCGGACATTTTGGCCCGATCGTCGTCGCCGCAACACTCATCGCCAGGTGTTTCCAGGCGCGACTGCGGCGATGCGACCGCCTAGGGATCATCCTCGCATTCCAGTCATTGTGCCCGAAACAGGCGATGCCAAAGCAGGGATCTCATTCCAGTCATTGTGCCCGAAACAGGCGATGCCAAAGCAGGGATCTCGTTCCAGTCATTTTGCCCGAAACAGGCGATGCCAAAGCAGGGACCATCCTCTCATTACAGTCATTGTGTCCGACCGGCAGCGCCACGACAGGGTGCTACGAGATCGTGCTCGACATGGTGCTACGGCATCGCTACGACAGTGTGCGTCACCATTAGCCCATTGTACATTCACGTGCTCGTCTTTTGAGGGGTTCCTTCTTGCCCTCAACTGCGAGAGTATAAAAACAGCTGCCCCCGGACGCCAAAAGGAGGGCTCCGATTTCTTCTGTTGAGTGAAGTGCTCTCCCGTCTCTCTACTTCGGTCAAACCTGACCGCCAACTCTTTGCGATGTTAAAATAAACAAGTTGTTTTGTTGTTACCAGTCGACTCATGCTTTGCCGGGACCTTCGGATGCTTCCAGTTGTACCCCAGGCCGCCAGGCCAACGCTACCCTTGGGGCTTGCGACCCAGGTACAACCACGGGCGTCAGCGCCGAGTTCCCAACAACAGATCGTACCAGCGGTGCGATCCCAAACATCTGGTGGCAGCGGTGGGATCGCCTACGACTTCAAACAACTGTCTGCCAGCGGTGAGATCGCGACAACGGAGGCCAGCAGCGAAGAGATGCAGTTGACTGTATGCTGAGCAGCTCAACGACGATCCGGGAGCAGTGCAACGAGCCCTGTGTGACGACTGGTTGCCTGCAGCGGAACGACTGCGCGGAATTCCTGCCTGCGAGGTTTGGTGAGTGCGGGACTTTCTTCTTCTGAGCTTTGCCAGGCTTTTGTTAGTGTTAGAAACAGAGCTGGTAATTGTGGTTGTCGTTGCTGCCGGGTTAGTTTGCGGCAAGACAATAGTAAGCAGTAGAGAAAGCAGCATTCAGAGCAGCCATGGATTTGAAGTCGTTGCGCAAACCGAAATTGTTGGAGCTTGCAAGAGAGTTGGGTCTGGATGTCTCGGACAAACTCAGAAAACCAGAACTGCTAAAGGCTATTCTTGAGTTAGAGGCTGAGGATGACGAGCTGTCGGAATGCCTTGAGACCATTGAAGAGAGAGAGACTGCAAAAAGACAGGAGCGCGAACTTAAAGAACAAAAAGAAAAAGAAGAGCGTGAACGTAAAGAACAGAAAGAGCGAGAGCAACAAGAGCGTGACCGTCAACACGCTTTGGAAATGAAGCGTCTTGAGGTAGAGATGGAACGCGCTCGTAATGGAAGTCAGGCACACGGTGCAGGAGAACGAGTATTGTTCAAAATGACTGACCTGATGCGGCCGTTTAAGCTTGGAGAGGACATTGGTTTGTTCCTGGTTAACTTTGAGCGAACGTGCGAGAAGCAGGGGTTCTCTCGGGAAACGTGGCCACAGCGCTTGCTCACTTTGTTACCCGGCGAGGCGGCCGACGTAGTCGCTCGCTTGGATAGAGAGGAAGCAGAGGATTTCGACAAAGTAAAATCGAGTCTGCTAAAAAAGTACCGGCTGTCTGCGGAGGCGTTCCGTCGGAAGTTTCGGGAAAATGAGAAAGGCAGAAGTGAGTCATATACAGAGTTTGCGTATAGGCTTATGTCGAACATGCAGGAGTGGCTCAAAGAAGAGAAAGCGTTTGGTGACCACGATAAAGTTCTGCAGTGTTTCGGGCTAGAACAGTTTTATAGTCGGTTACCGGAGAACGTGCGATACTGGGTCTTGGATAGGCCAGACGTGAGTACGGTGGCTAGAGCCGCTGAGCTAGCCGAGGAGTTTGTGACGCGTCGAGCTCGCGGAGCTAAGGATGGTCAAAAGGGTGAATTTGGCTCGAAGTTTGAGAGGCCGAAGTTCACACCCATGAGAGCAAAGGGGAACACGCGTAGTGCGGATGCGAGTGGAAGCAGTGCGACCGAACCTAAGGAGACGGCGGCAGCCGAAGCCGAACGCAGAAAGCGGTTCGAGATGAGGCGAGCGGGCGTTTGTTATACGTGCCAGAAGCCGGGTCACTTTTCGGCGCAGTGTCCGGAAACAACACCAAAAGTTGTGTTTTTTTCAATAGGCAGCACTGACGAGAACATGAAGCTTCTCGAGCCTTACATGCGAGACCTCCTCGTGAACGGGAAAGAGTGCCGAGTGCTTCGCGATTCCGCAGCTACGATGGATGTAGTTCACCCGTCTTACGTAGAACCCCATATGTTCACGGGCGAGTGCGCGTGGATCAAGCAAGCCGTGGAAGCTCATAACGTGTGTCTGCCAGTAGCAAAGGTGCTTATTGAAGGACCTTTCGGAGCGCTTGAGACGGAGGCGGCAGTGTCATCTATGCTGCCACCCCAGTACCCGTACCTATTTTCAAACAGGTCCGATCACCTCCTGCGCGAGAAGGGGCTTTTGTTTGGTGAAGCTAGTGTTCAGGCCTTAACCAGATCGAAGGTTCGGGAGCTCGCTGCAAAGGCGGTAGTTGCGGGGCCGACGTTATCAAACAACGAAAAAGGGTCAGAGGCGCAGCAAGCTGATATTCCGAGCACGCCCGAACTGAACAAACTTGAGTCTGTAACGTTAAAGGCGCCAGATACTGGAGAGGAAACGCCCGACGCGGGAAAGTTAGAAGAGCTATCTACTGATTTGCTCATCGCGCCTACGTCAGACGGACTTGATAGGTTGCTAAAAGTCAGCCGGACGGCTTTGATAGCCGAGCAAAAAAAGGATGGCAGCCTGGAAAACGTGCGCTGCAATGTCAAAGAAGGTATCGCCAGGAAAACTGCGCGTTTTGTGGAAAGAGGTGGAGTCCTGTACCGGAAGTATCTAGACCGAAGAGGAGTGGAGTTCGATCAGCTGGTCGTGCCTCAATGCTATCGTCAGGATCTGTTGCGCTTGTCACACGGGGGTTCGTGGTCCGGACACCTAGGAGTTAAGAAAACTAAGGACCGTCTCTTGCAAGAGTACTATTGGCCAGGGTGTTTTCGGGACGCAGACCATTTCGTGAGGACATGTGACACTTGTCAGCGGGTGGGCAAACCAGGGGACAAATCGAGGGCGCCGTTGAAATTGGTACCTATCATTACGGAGCCTTTTAGACGGCTCGTTATTGATACTGTGGGACCTCTGCCGGTAACAGCCACGGGGTACAGACACATTTTGACTGTGATCTGCCCAGCGACAAAGTTCCCTGAAGCAGTGCCGCTTAAAGAACTCAGCTCAGTTGAGATAGTTAATGCACTACTGTCCATATTTGCGCGAGTTGGTTTCCCTGCGGAAATCCAATCAGATCAGGGCACAGTGTTTACTAGCGCTTTGACGACAACTTTTCTCGAAAGGTGTGGGGTAAAGCTGTTACACAGCTCAGTGTACCACCCACAGTCGAATTCCGTTGAGAAGCTCCACTCCGTCATGAAGCGCGTGTTGAGAGCGTTGTGTTTTGAACATCGAACTGACTGGGAGCTGTGTCTGCCTGGGGTGATGTTTGCTTTAAGGACCGCGCCGCATGCGGCTACGGGGTTTTCGCCAGCTGAACTGGTGTACGGTCGCTCGCTTCGATCTCCGCTTCGCATGCTTCGAGAATCGTGGGAAGGTAGGGGCGACGACCCAGTCGTGGTGGAGTACGTGCTTAAGCTCCTCGAACGCTTAAGAAGGGCACAGGAGTTGTCAGGTGAAGCAATGGCAAAGGCCCAGCAGAGGGCCAAGGTTTATTATGATCGGACAGCCAGGGCCCGTCGTTTTGAGGTTGGCGATGAGGTCATGATATTGCGCACATCGCTAAACAACAAACTAGACGTGCAGTGGGAGGGCCCAGCGCGAATTGTTCAGAAACTGTCGGACGTTAACTACGTGGTAAGTCTGCCAGGAAAGCGGAAAGCACAGCAAGTTTACCACTGTAATCTGCTCAAACCTTATAGACAAAGGGAAGCAGTGGTGTGCATGATGGTAAACGTTCCTGAAGAGCTTCCGGTCGAGCTTCCGGGACTAGGCTCAGTGACGAACAGGGAAGACACCGGTCAAGTCATTAGTGACCTTATCAGTAAAGCACCGCTGTCGCCTGAGCAGAAAACCGAACTACACCAGCTATTACAAGAGTTTCAAGGTCTGTTCTCTGAGAGGCCTGGTAGGACTTCTGTAGTTACTCATGATATAGAACTTACCTCCACAGAGCCAGTACGATCCAAGGCGTATCGGGTGTCACCCCGCCAGAGCGATATTATGGAGGCTGAGGTAAAGAAAATGCTACAGCTCGGTGTTATTGAGGCAGGTGAGAGTGATTATACCTCCCCTTTGATTTTAGTTGAGGTACCGGGCAAGGAACCTCGTCCTTGCGTCGACTACCGCAGGCTTAATTCCATCACTAAGGATCAAATTTATCCGATCCCTAACATCGAGGAGCGCCTTGAGAAAGTTAGTAGCGCTCAGTTTATTTCCACCCTAGATCTTGTCAGGGGTTATTGGCAGGTTCCACTTACAGAAGAGGCTAGTAGGTATGCGGCGTTCATTTCACCAATGGGAACATTCCGTCCTAAAGTGTTGAGTTTTGGTTTGAAGAACGCGCCATACTGTTTTTCAAGCCTCATGGATAAAGTGTTGCGGGGACAGCAAGAATTCGCTTTACCGTATCTAGACGACGTAGCGATATTCTCCGCATCCTGGTCTGAGCATGTGACACACTTGCGGGCAGTGCTAACCCGCCTGCGCGAAGCGGGCTTGACAGTCAAGGCTCCTAAGTGCCAGATAGCACAGGCCGAGGTTGTCTACCTCGGTCACGTGATTGGTCAGGGTCGTCGCCGCCCCTCTGAAATAAAAGTGGCCGCTGTGCGAGACTTTCCGCAACCGCGCACCAAGACCGATATTCGGTCGTTCTTGGGTGTCGCCGGCTACTATCAGAGGTACATCCCTAGGTACTCGATATCGCGGCTCCCCTGACGGATGCTCTAAGAAAGACAGAGCCTCAAACAGTCGTCTGGGACGAGACCAAGGAAAGAGCTTTTAGCGCCCTAAAGAGTGCCCTAACAAGCCAGCCTGTGCTACGATCGCCAGACTATACAAAAGGGTTCATTGTTCAGTGCGATGCTAGTGAGCGAGGCATGGGCGTTGTACTGTGCCAATGGGAAAATGGAGAAGTAGAACACCCCGTCCTGTATGCTAGTCGTAAGCTGACCAGTCGTGAGCAGGCGTATAGCGCCACCGAGAAAGAGTGTGCATGTCTCGTGTGGGCCGTTCAGAAATTGTCATGCTATCTAGCCGGCTCGAGGTTTATCATTGAGACGGATCACTGCCCTCTCCAATGGCTGCAGACCATCTCTCCCAAAAATGGCCGCCTCCTGCGCTGGAGCCTCGCTTTACAACAATATTCCTTTGAGGTGCGTTACAAAAAGGGGAGTCTCAACGGTAACGCCGATGGCTTAAGTCGAAGCCCCTAACGTAGGAATCAGCCTCAAAATTGTTTGTTACTGATGTTTTTCTTCCTGAGGCAGGATTTTTTTTTTACATATTGCTTTTGTTTAGTGTTTCAAAGTGATGATATGCTTTCTAGTGCAATTTTTCAATTTGTGGACGCGTTCTGAGTGATGCTAGACTACTGTAAGGAACTAGGCATTGGTATAAAAAGGGGAAAGAGCCTGGCAGGGCTTAGTGAGGGTTGTGCCGTGCTTGCTGACTGAGCGGTTGAGTTTCAGCGTAGTTCTAACGCTTGCCGGGAACGAGAACAAAAATGTGAACTCTCCCGAAGTCACTTTGCAGTGTCCCGTGCGAACCTGAACGAGAGAACGAGGCCTTCTCTGTGCGCTGCGCTCAAGAAACGTCGAGGGACGCCCGACTTCGGTTATGAGCATCATCGAGCGACATCCCTCCGGACAGCGGATGCAGTCCCCTGTCCATCGGGATCTCCTTCCCCCGGCGGGGCGGTCTGTTGCGTTTCGCCTGCGACACGTGGTTTTGCCGGCGCGACTGCGGCGGGGCGGCGGACATTTTGGCCCGATCGTCGTCGCCGCAACACTCATCGCCAGGTGTTTCCAGGCGCGACTGCGGCGATGCGACCGCCTAGGGATCATCCTCGCATTCCAGTCATTGTGCCCGAAACAGGCGATGCCAAAGCAGGGATCTCATTCCAGTCATTGTGCCCGAAACAGGCGATGCCAAAGCAGGGATCTCGTTCCAGTCATTTTGCCCGAAACAGGCGATGCCAAAGCAGGGACCATCCTCTCATTACAGTCATTGTGTCCGACCGGCAGCGCCATGACAGGGTGCTACGAGATCGTGCTCGACATGGTGCTACGGCATCGCTACGACAGTGTGCGTCACCATTAGCCCATTGTACATTCACGTGCTCGTCTTTTGAGGGGTTCCTTCTTGCCCTCAACTGCGAGAGTATAAAAACAGCTGCCCCCGGACGCCAAAAGGAGGGCTCCGATTTCTTCTGTTGAGTGAAGTGCTCTCCCGTCTCTCTACTTCGGTCAAACCTGACCGCCAACTCTTTGCGATGTTAAAATAAACAAGTTGTTTTGTTGTTACCAGTCGACTCATGCTTTGCCGGGACCTTCGGATGCTTCCAGTTGTACCCCAGGCCGCCAGGCCAACGCTACCCTTGGGGCTTGCGACCCAGGTACAACCACGGGCGTCAGCGCCGAGTTCCCAACAACAGATCGTACCAGCGGTGCGATCCCAAACACTCCCTAATCGTCGCACACCAACAACAAGTCTAACCTCGTCAACCTTCTAAGATCCATGGCAGCTGCCCCGACGGGTGGTTAGAACTATTTTCCTTAATTAATTTGTGCAAACACACAATATGCAAAAAATTCCCGATTCCTAGAACTATCAAAATAAAAACAACATTTGAAGTCTGGCGAATCAAGAGGAAAAAAACCACACGCTCACTTACGGTTGCAGCACCCTGCCATCTGTTTCATTGGTCCGCTGTTCCCGGATCCTCAGGACACTCTGGGTCGAAGGCTCGCTCTTCTTCGCTGTTCCCAGTTCCTCGGCACTCCTTTTGGACGAAGGCTCTTTTTCGCTGTTCCGGGTTCCTCAGGATTTCTCTCGACGAAGGTTCATCCGTAGCGCTGCCACCAGTTGTTGGATCTGGAGGACAATCCCAATTGCTGTCCCCCAGATATTTGGACCTTGCCGTTGGGTGCTGGAGTTGGCCAAGGTTGAGGAGGACGTCGAGATGTAAACTGGAGGTTTATTTACATTATTTACAGTGAGGACCAAGAAATTAACAGTCATAGAGTCATTATGGGCCGGCAGCAACTCGGACGCTGCGGCCCTTGGCAAGGAGCTCGAAAGAGATGAATGCAGGAATGCTCTCTTGCTGCTCCCGGTCTCTGGCTTTTAAGCCCTTCGATGTCTCGAAGTCACGTCACGTTCGGCTAATCGGCGAGCCCGCTCAGGTGTCGTCATTTTCGGCCAATGGTAGGCGCCCGTGCGATTGTGTCACACCCGGCGCAGAGGGTCGCTCCTTGGGCTCCAATTGTCCGAGGGCTTACTTCTCTCTGCGGTATTGCCTTGCTGGCTTGGCAAATAGGCGGATGGAGGCGACGTTTCAGTGCTGCAAAGCAGCTTTGCTCGGAACCTGCGTTATCTGGAACCGTGCCAGGCTCCCGCTACACTTTCGGGAAGAGTCAAGCAGTGAATCGCTCCACCTGCGGCGCACGAAGTGGGGGACACCAACTCGTTTGCACGTGCCACGCCTCGGGAACGGGGTAGATGTGCTTCTGCGCTCCTTACTTAGCTGTGGCGCGATTCGATGTGGTCTGGTGAACTCGAAGGAGGCTCAGGAAAAGGTCCCGTATCTAACACTGGGTAGCTGCTTCCAGAGCAAATACGCTGTCGTTTCTTTAAACTTCTCCTGTTCTATTCGGTTCTGTAATGGGTGGCTCCATGACAGGAGACATTAGTTGAAGATACCTTGGCGACGCCATTTTCGAACAACTCAGAAACACTGCTCAAGTAAAAAAATGCGGGGGATGCTTAAGACTTTCCAAGAATGTGAAGGCTATAGCCTAGTTGGGCCTTCTGTTGATCTGCTGTTGGACTCTCTGTCGAACTTTCTTGCTGATGTACTGTTGAACGTTCTGTTGAACTTTCTGCATTCTACATTCTAAATTCTCAGAGCGCCTGCGTCGCATTAGGGCAGCATTAAAAATTAAATTAAATTATGGGGTTTTACGTGCCAAAACCACTTTCTGATTATGAGGCACGCCGTAGTGAAGGACTCCGGAAATTTCGACCACCTGGGGTTCTTTAACGTGCAGCTAAATCTAAGTACACGGGTGTTTTCGCATTTCGCCCCCATCGAAACGCGGCCGCCGTGGCCGGGATTCGATCCCGCGACCTCGTGCTCAGCAGCCCAACACCATAGCCACTGAGCAACCACGGGGGTATTAGGGCCGCATGTTGCTCTCGTCGGGCCGCTTCTGCAGCTTCGTCTATAGCCGCTTCCTCCCGACAGCGGTTACAACGAGCGGCATTTCGAGCTGCTCTAGCCTCTTCCACCACGGCGTACGTTCTCGGTCTTCCCCGCCTGCGACTAGGTCTGGTGCATCGTCACCCACTGCGATGTGCAATGAAGCTCTGAGCCGACGCGGTGACATATACAAGGCGCGCGAGCGTGCTGCCGCCGTTTCCAGAACGTTCTACGGGCGCCGCTGCTGACATTTCCCTCCTCCTTCGTTGCCCGTTTATCAGAACGTTCCTCCGGCGCTGCTGTTTCCCTTTCCAGGCGTTCTCCTTTTCCTGTACCTCACAACGCGACCTTGAAACATAGACATCAAAGGCTTTCGCCTTAAAATGTATGCACCATTCGCTGCAATTTCATGGGTGATTAGACCTTGATGCAGATTCCAGAAGCCATCTCCTGCATTGTCACACAGCTGCAACCTAAACCCCGCCTCGCACTTCCTTTTGTGGCTCCACCAAGCATGCTGGCCGTAAGGGAAATAATTACGGAACAAAAGCATTTCTTCTAGGGGATCCCAATGCGAATACACTGCCTTTAAGTATATATGACCAGCTGGGTTCTTATGGATACCAGCTCACTGCTATATCGGCTAACTTGGTACGAGTTAGCCTCAATCTCCCTCCACCGGGCAGAGCTCCACCAAAGGTGCGGAATTTGTTTCGACTGTTTGCCTCATTTCTCTGCCAAACCCAATGTCAGCCTGTTTTATATGGAAAGGAAGCCCAGTACGTCATTTCGCAGCGTCTGCGGCGGCACCCTCTAGGAAGTAGAACGGCGACGAAAGAGGTGCTGACGCTAATGACATCATCATCTCTGCTCTCGATGAATGCTATTCTGACAACAGCTTCCAGGCTCGTGTGAGCCGCAACGTGAAGACAAAGATTAAGGTGCAAAAAAAGGGCGATAAACAACACTCATCGACAGGACGGGTGCCATGCAGGCTCTTAGCGCTCGTTCTTGCGCGCCTTAGTCCTTGTATGCCAGTACGTCTGAACAACTAACTGAAGCAATAGTTCTCGACACTAACATCAACAATGATTGAAAGACTAGAGTCTCAAAAGCAATAATGACTGAAAGACAAGGCTAAAAAAAGTGTAAAAATGTTTATTACGGTAGACTAAGCAATAGTAGAAAACAGCGAAGTCAATTTCGTCTTGCCAGAGGCAAAAGCACCGACTTCAGCCAGCAGCACGAGAAGCTTTAACCGAGCGACTGTTCCCCATGTTTATTCACCGCAGTCGAATCTTATCTTGTTCGACGAGGCGCTGCAACGCACGTTGAGCATCGCTGAAGTCACCTCCAACCTTATCAGGTGCTACTCTGGGCACGCACACGTGCTCTAGGCGATGGCTTCTCTGGCAGAAATGCACATGATGTTTCTTTTACGGCGAAGCTGTATATGGCCAGCCGATTCGTCCGTCCGTCTGTTGCCTGTACGCGAAAAACTACTCTGGCTCAACCACGTGCGCATTGCGCGAAAAAAAGAAGAGAGAAAGAGAGGCACGCGATTGGCTGCTCCAGTAGTGACGCCATTGCTCTCCGTCGCAGCCGAGCGCGCGCGCGGCAGTTTCTCTCCTGTTCCAAAATGGGTACGCCACGCATCATACGTACTCCTGAGGAGCAGGCAGCTTTCGATCAGCAACGCCGCGAGCAGAACCGGGAACAAGCTTGCCTACGCCGTGGCGATGCTGCATCCCGGGCGCAAGAACAGGATCGTGCAGCCGAGCACCAGCAGCAACTGCGTACCGAGGAGCCGGCAGCCTACCAAGCCGTCGTTTAATGAACCGTCGGGATTAGCCCGGGGATAAACACCGCGGCCGCTCGTTTCAGCTTCGCTGGTTAACCATCTGTACGGAGTGCCTGGGTGGTAAATTTTTTGTTTCATTGCTTGCTTACTTTTGCGTTGAATATCACATTGTGAGTGCCAGACGAGACTTTCCTGTCTTGTCTCTCGGCATGAACATAGGGCACCACATTTTTCGCGATGCACGTAACTGCCTTCGAAGGCGCGACGGAGCGTGAAAATACTAACGAGCATACACAACCACCGGCGCCCATCAAATGCATGATCTGAACAAAACAAATCTCGCACGCACTCCTTCATGTCATGCTTCATGTACCTACACGATTGCAGAAATTCTCGCCTAACGAGGCTGCTTTTTACCAGTACCTTCACTATTGATTTGCTGAGACCACTTGCCGGAGATAGAGAGACGAAAGAAAAGAGAAAGGCGAGGAGGTCAACAAGAACTGAAAATTTCGTTTGCTATATTACACTTGGGGATGGAGGAGGGCGAGATAAAAATACAAGTTATCTTCCTTTTTTTACGCTGACCAGATACGTAGTAACTGGCCAGTGGACAAATGACTAGACAAGTTGGATTTCTTTAAATATGTTCATGTGGTCACTGTCTATTTATGTACTTCTTTTATTGCTAGGCGGAGATATATAAGCCAATCCAGGTCACATGACCAAACCTCAAGTTGAAAAAATCCGGCAGATCCCACGCCCTGTGTGTGGGAATCGATGTTATGCGAAGCAGTGTGCACGGAGCCTACCAAGTTAACGAAACGACCATGACAACCCCAAGGCTAGGCGGCTGTTTCATTACCTACCTGACACGCATGTCATGATATTCATGTCATCACCGATTATTTATGTTCTTCATATATTCTTGTCATACTATGCCAATTTTGAGCATACCAAGACGTAGGCGGCTGTTTCATCAGCTACATGACACGCATGTCATGATATTCATGTTATGACCAATAATTTATGTTGTCATACACTCTTAGCATACTGTGACAATTTTGTACATACCAGGACGTAGGCGGTGCTTTCATGACCTACATGACGCACATGTCATGATATACATGTCATGACCGATCACTTATGTTGTCATTCACTCTTGTCATACTAAACCAATTTTATACATACCAAGACGTAGGCGGCGCTTTCCTGACCTACATGACGCACATGTCATGACCGATCATTTATGTTCTTCACACACTCTTGTCATACTATGCTAATTTTGTACATACCAAGACGTAGTCGGCTGTTTCATCAGTTACATGACACGCATGTCATGACATATGACCTATCATTCATGATCGCCATACACTCTTGTCATATTATGCCAATTTGGGTACCTACCAAGCAGTGGCGTAGCCAGAAATTTCGTTTGGGAAAGGGGGAGGGGGGGGCTCACTTTGGAACTCGGCCTGATCATTATATAATCTGTCGAGGGATCAAATGCATGAACAATAATTGCATTGCCATTTCCAAAGATGCTGCAAACGAATTCTTGGACGCTACGCACTGTCAAGACAAGTAAAATATTTATTTCTTCATTAAAGAATGTATTTGTATCTCCCCAAAATTCTGCCATTAACTACTATCAATGCTTCCACGTTTCTTTATCTATTTAATAAGTGAACAAAGTATCACACGAACTTTAGAACTATATCAGTTCGAAATAAGCAAAGCAGTCCACGCCGCTGATATGATAAATGTGAAATAAATAAGAAATAAATATGATATGATACGAAAATAAATATGAATACATATGATAAATATAAAATAAAGGCCGGGATATGAACGAGTTGTGGACAAATATTTTAATGAAACTTTCTCATTCAAGAACCTTGTGTACATTTTTGTGCATAGGCAACGGCCAGAGAAAAATCTAATTGACGCTGTCCTTCGTTTCAATGTGTAGCGCAGGAGCAACTATCACCAGTCGTGTATTGTAATTTCATGGAAATTATAGTCGCAACAGAGATCAAATATAAAAATCAGGAGTTCTGTAAAATATACATTAGAAATGCGAAGATAGACTGGAATACACAAATGCGAAGATAAAGCTTGATAAAGGGCAAAAAAAGTGTCACTGAAAACAAAGTTCACTGCATGTATCCTAAACCTTGCAACAAGATATGAAAATATACAAGTCTCCAATAAATCTACTGTATACAGTACACAGTAACTGTATACAGGGTGTCTCTGCTAACTTTAGCCAGAGTTTAAAGAAATGCCGATACACTCTAAGGCGACGCGACCAAATGCATGTTGCTTGCTTTTGTATGTAGAGTGTCACGCTATGTTTTGTATTTTTGCTTAATTAGATTTTTAGTCAAGATTAATTAACCAATTTCTGAAGTAACAAAGCTAGGAAAAAAATTCCAATTAGAAAGTTGCATAGTGGTTTGCAAAACGTTCGTATGAAGAGTTTCTGTCTTTCTATCCATTAAGTATTAGTGTATTTCAGCTTACTGATGATGCCCGCGAAATACAAAACACCACGTGAGATGGCCGGTTGCACGTCGTGATTGGACTGCTCCCAAATGTTCCGCGCACAAGCAGCCATAGGCGTGCTGCCGCCTGAAAGGCGGATGGGCATCGACGTAGGCGTTGGCTGTGACATTTATGCCAGCGATGGGCTCCCCTCGCGACAGTTCGTTATAGCGATAAGCATACGCAGCGGATATCGCTTCTGCTTCCGGAAGCAACAAGTCCGTCATTTCGCGATAGCTGTAAGGAAACTGAACAGTCCTAAATTAAAGAAAGCTCAGTTTTCAGAAGGCTGAAAATGCTAGAATAAGAGTATCTTAAATGGGCCAGACGCCGTCTTTCACTGAATTTATGTTTATTTTTCATGCGCTTTCCTAGCAAGTGCTCGAAGAGGTCACCTTTTGCAGCGAAACAACACTGGGATCTTCTGAGAAGGCTTGCTGTCGCTCCCTTGAGCACCGTCGGTGAAATGCTGTGGCAGACTTCAATTATCTTCTCCTGTAAGGCTTATGGAGTCGTCGTTTCCGTCGTGTATACGCGATTCTTAATATAGCCCCACTAGCAAAAGTCAACAAGGCTGAGGTCGGGTGACCTTCGCCGGCCACAAGACAGGCCCATTTCTCTCTATCCATTGCCCTGGGAAGGTAACATCAAGCCATGCTCGTGCTTGACTGCAGGTGTGGACTGGGGCCCCGTCGCGCTGATACCACATTGCGTCAAGCCAGGCTAGTGGCATGGTGCAGCGAAAGTATTCAACCAGCCCTTTGAGGAACTCACTTGCATGCCTATTGCCGGTCAGAGTGTTGTTAAAAAACACTGGGCCAATGACTGCGCTGTCATATAGTCCGCACCAAAGGTTAAAAGGCCACTTATTTTGGTGGCGGGATCTTCCTAACCAGTGGGTATTTTGCTCACTCCACTAGTGTGCGTTGTGGATATTTACTTAGCAATTTCGGGAAAAGTTCACTTCGTCAGTCCAGAGTACCTTGGTGACAAAATCAGAATCCTACTCCTCATGAATCAAAATCGAATTCGCAATGTCGAGTCTCTTTTGGGGATCCCTTGACTCCAGGCATTGATGCAACTGCAGATGATAGGCGTGCAGTCCAGCTGTTTTCAATGTCCTACAGGTAGTTGAGTTGGACACACCGAGCTGCGCGCCACGCTTCACGTGCTGGCGTGTGGATTAGCCGCCGTGAAAGACAAAACGTTGGAGCGAACCTCATTGTTTCTGACGGAAGCTCGCTGCCTCTTTCTTGTGAAGCTTTTGGTTTGCTTCAAAGACTTGTAGGTGTTGAATATTGTCATCCGCCTCGGTCGTTTACCCGGGTTCCAGCGTCTATATATTCTTGGAGCCTGCCGACGCTGTCCTTTTTCAGCTCCCATAAAACAAGGATCATGTCTGCTTTTCCCTCGTTGGAAAAAGGCATCATGAAATTGCTCGCGCTCTAACAGCCGTTGCACGATAGTCTGTTTATCGCTGTGTGGAACTACCACCACCACCACGTCCGTCAGTCGCTTTACGCAGCGCAAGCGATAACGGTTGCTAGCTTAAATCGAACAGCCAATGCTTGCGTCGCTGCCTTGTCGATTTTTAAGCGGCAGCGCACCTATGGCTGTTTGTGCGCAGAACGCTTGGGAGCAGTGCAATCACGACGCGCAAGCGGGCATGTCACGTTGTGTCTTATTTAATTTCGCGGGCATCCGCAAGAAGCTGAAAAACATCCTAATAGGTAAATAATAGATATATATAGTTTAATAATAGAAAATCGTTAATAATTAGAGAGACCGAAACTGTTTATTCAAATGTTTTGCAAACCGCTCTGCAACTTTCTAATTGGATTTTTTTTCTAGCTTCGTTGCTTCAGAAATGGGAAATAATCTTGACTAATTATCTAACTAAACAAAATACAAAGATATCGTGACACACTGCATACAAAAAGGAGCAACATGCATTTGGTCGCGTCATCTTAAAGTGCATCGGCATATCTTTAAACTCTGGCTAAAGTTTGCTGAAACACCCTGTATAGTGCGTATAGTGTTATATCCCCATGCCGGGTGTGCCGCGTTGAAGTCCCCGCAGGCGACGAGCCTGTGAGTCCCCGCCACGGTGCTGGCTCTGTGAAGGAGCGTCTTGAATTTTTGCTTCCAGTGTGAAGGGCTACTGTAGACGTTAAGCAGAAAGGTGCTGTGCTTTTGTTTCTTGCCCGTAACGACCTCGATGAGAGTGTATTCAATTTTACTATTGTGCAACTCGTGCTCAATGAAGGTGAGTCCCTTGCGAACCAATGTGCATATCCCTCTGCCGCCGCTGACCTTTGGAGACTTGGCGTATACGCGATAACCGGGTAGCGACACTGTATCAGTGCGAGTCTCTTGTATCATGATTATATCAGGCTTGTTTGCTACTTGTGTTATGTGTTGCTGCAAGACTGCCTTCTTGCTAGCGAAACCGTTACAGTTCCAGTGCCAGGTCACGAGACCCTTCATTGCTGTAGTTGTTGTTGTTGCTGGAGCGCACGAAAATATTTCGGGGGCGAGGGGTGGGGGCTGAAGCCCCATAAACCCCCCCTCCCCGTCCTTGCTACGTCCTTGCTACCAAGTTAACGAAACGACCATGAGAGCACCAAGACGTAGGCGGCTGTTTGATGACCTAGAGGACACACCTGTCATGATATTCATGTCATGACCGATCATTTATCTTCTTCATACACTCTTGCCATGCTATACCAATTTTACTATACCAGCTTTTAAAGATTTTTGAAAGTGTTCGCTGAAGCACCCTGTATACCGTAAATTCAATAGAGATCCAGAATAGGTTATCATTTCTGGCTTTCTTACCTGATTTTACTCGCAATTCAGTAAATTAAGGGGGAAATAAGATTTGCGAGGACAGGGCCTCGATATATAACCGTAAACTGCCGCCTACATCCTTTTGCCGTGTTGATGCTTTAAGACCTGCCTAGGTGCCGTGGGAAAGAACAAAGCTAGAACATATCTGCTGAATTTGAAGGATATTAAAGACAGCACCCGCGAGAATGACCTGGCCAAAAATATCTAACATACGGCCGCGTTAGGCACCTCGTGCAAGATTTCCGACCACGATGGAATGCAAGTCAGCTCCAATGTTGTGTCGGTCAAAGAGGTCACCACTAGTGTTATTTACGGCATCAACAAGATAATTACGATGCTAATTTGCCGAGACATGAAAAGCGAGCTAATGACAGAGCTGTCATTACGCAAGTATACAAGCTTCTTTCATCGGCCACTCAATCCTTACTTTTAATTTACAGTCACACTTTAACAAGCGAATACCTTCTGTCGTATTTCAGTGGGGGTCATTTTGACATGTAGTTTGTTCTTCGATCTCGAAACCGCTCCAGTACTGAAAATACATTGAGCTAGAATATGTGAGCAGTCTATGCTTAAACGCGAACGCATGCTCACGCTGCACTGAGCCGCACTGTCCAGACATCTTCAAGGTCACTGCTCTGTTAGTGCGCCCAACTATGTCACTTCCAAAACTCATCTCAAAACTCTGTCTCGGTTTCAACTATGTCACTACAAGAATTAAAGGTGCAGCTCCAAACAGAAGGTGAGGGATAACCCATCTCATCGAGAACCTGCTTAAACACTAAGAAACGACGCCGACACCACTCCTCGTTGCTGACGTCCATCAAGAACCGCCCGAGTTTCTATGAACCGAATGCCACATCTGTCCTCACCACTAACTCTTTCATACAGGCCAAAAAGACCTGATTCCAAGCGAAAGACAGGAGCGTAGAGCATGGCTGCTACCGGTCTTTATGAATCGTCCTCCCGTTTCTTAAACTTAACGTAAACTTAAGTTGAACTTGACGCTGCCGCGCCTTCTTTTATCGCGCCTCCCTTAGAAGCGCAGCATGTTTATGTCCAGAACATTTCCTAGTGTTTCATGGATTGTGTACGAGGTAAAAATAAATACTGTGGTAACATACCGGAATACTTGCAATAAGGAGCGTCTCCATTTATTTGAAGGCTCCATTTATTCCGAAAAAAAAACATGTTTATTTATGCATAGCCAATTGCAGTTCTAGAGGCTTCGGCATATTATTTCTTCTCGTAGTCCTGTTCACTTCCTTTGCTCCGTAACATCCACCATCGCCCACGATTGTCGACCTCAGGTGCCTGCGAAGAGAAGAATGAGCGCTATGTGAAAGGCACGAACTTGCGTCCCTCGCTTAGTAATGTTCACTATGAATTTAATGCAGATGTTTTGTTTCTGTTACCTTGTGCGAGTTGAGGAATTAAGAGCGCGCGTCTATACGCTGAAAGCGTAGCTGTTCTAAGACAGTCGCAATTAGCTTTGTACGTATTATGCCCTCTGTGTATATTCTTCATATGTAGACCTGTTAATCTTGAACGACGTCATGGCCGCACGTACATATTCGGAACTCATCATATGCGTACGTGAAGGGACACAGTATAGTGTTTTGTGTAACCTATCCTCGACCTTTTGTCTCTGTATTCCACTGTGTCTCGGACCTATATGTGGACTTCATTTACTTTCATCTCTAACTCCCCTCAAGTTTTCCCGCATCAGTGCTGGTATGTCTTATTCCGCAATATTTTTTCTTATTTCTTTTTTCAATATAAGAATTATTACTGGAAAAGAAGTAACCCACACCATTGTGGGTGTCTAAATCACTTTTTTATATTTCAATAAAAAAAAGAGAGCGTCAGCTCTTCTATACTTGTATTCCACGTAAGAGACAGTCCGCCTTCATTGTGAACATATAAAATGATGTCCAATTACTGAACTGTTATTGCCAACTGATGAAATCATACAAGCCACGTGCTCCGGCTACTGAGAAATATTTTGCCCCTAACTCGTCTAAGCCACCCTGGAAAGAACTTCACTACACCGCAAACTCCGAAGCACATTGGCAAATTTAGTGTATGCATAAGCGCCCTACCATATTATTATATCTATCATGCATTAAAAGTTTCTCCGACCCTTCACTAAACACAGGAGAGGAAACGCATAGAATAATGTTTGTCTCTCGCAAATCAGTACCGGTAACGATAGTAAATATTGATTCTGTGAAAACTGCTGCCTTTCCGAATTTTTAACTCAACTTGTCATGCCACCATACGACAGCACTGACAAAATACCTGTGAAGTACTACAACACCTGTATTGTACCTCTTCATCGGACAACAAACGTCATTAAAGCTTTTGCGAATATTATATCAATACTATTATATATTCATCCACCTGCCGCTTATCCATAACTTGTCTATCTTTGTCTTCAGCGAAAAAAAGTCCATGCATGTGCACAAAAAACTTAGTTGCAAAAAAATAAAGGGAGGAGGGGACCACGATATTACAGACAGAAGAAAAAATCAAGTAAAATATCACTGCCTATGCCGCTCGATCCGTTATTATCTTTGCGCATGGCTTTTGCGAAGCAACGTCGCAGATGTCTCCCAGCTCAACAAGGAGCCAAATCTCGGAGTACGTACCTCGATTACTACGCTCCTAAAATTATTGTCACCGACCGTACATACAGTCTCTCTATGCTGCTTTGTCATTTTCACATTCGATAATGATAACTCGAATTTCCTTTTCTATCACTAGACCTCTCAAGCATTCGATGAGACACCGCAGGTTTTGCCGACGTGCTAAGTGTCGGGTTGCAACTTTAAGGCATAGGTGCAAGAGATGCCTTTGGTACGGGACAAAAGAAAACAGGGCACTGAAAGTTATGGAGATGGCGTGCTTCACATTGGAATCTGTGTGAAGCGAAGCTTTAGTGGAGCGGTTAATGAAATGCTATAAACAACTGGTGTCACGAATAAAATAGAATTTGTCTATATCAAAGCTGGGGTCAAGGAACCTGCAAAAAACAACGCGTCCCTAATCGGTGAGAAACAAAGTGGCCGTAACAAAAAGCTACCGCCACCGTACACAATTGAACCGGCATTGAATGACAACAGGCACGATATTTCGAAGCCGACGCCCATTGTCTCTTTGCCGAGCCTGTAAGAACAGCTGCAGCTGAAGGCAAGCATAACCGTGCCTCCAGAGCCAAGGCCCACGGCATATTCGTCGCACTCAAGGCCACTGCAAGGTGGAAGAGAACTGCGGGGTACTGAGGAGGTGAAATGTACTTTATTCCGGCCGCGCTTTTGGTAGTTGGCACCTGACGCCAGCACAAGAAGGAAAAGAAGTCTATCTTGATCGCGCGGGCCACGGAGAAGATCGCAATAAACATGAGGACGCTTTCCTTGAGGGCTTAATAGACGTTTGCAAACAAAAGAGCGGGATGATGCTAATATTGCTCTTCGCAGTCTAGAGAAAAATCCGGCTTTATATTCTTTCATTTGAAACATGCTCCCAGTTAATCCCAATTTCACTTTCAATAAATTCACGCGGCTATTTCGTCCTCCGCCATACACCACTGCTGGCCATTTTATTCTGCTTGTATGACTAAAATATGCGCGTGATGTCCTCAAGGGGGCGCTGCGTGTCCGTTCAACTCACTAGCGCTGGTTTCCCATAGATGGTGCGGCTGTGCATCTCGTATAGTGGTCGTTGAGATGATCGCGACACTGGATGACCATGTACGTTAGTAAAGACCGCAGTTCCTGGTGCTGCAGTTCCCCTCCGATGTGCCTTATTGTGTAGGCAGGGACGCGATAAGATTTTATTATAATGGAAGCAATCTTCGGTACATAATGCACCCACATGAAGCACTTCAATGCATAAAATTGTAAATACTACAAACACAGCATCCTGACGCGTCGCTAGCACAAAATCATTGATGAGAGTTTCTCACAAAACATGATTGAATTGGATTGGAGCCAACTTTATTTGTGCCTGCAGTTGGGCGCTCGCGCGCCCCGACCAGGGCCTACGTCATCTACGAAGTCGCCGTTACTCGGCGCGAGTCTTCGCTCGCCGTTGCCGGCTCCCTGGATCCCTGCCTTTCGAGCGCCCCGAGCACCTGCTGGACGGCCCAGAGCGGTTCGTCTCGGTCGTAGCTCTTCGCGGCTGCCTCGAGCCGCGGTGGTATCGTTCGTGATTTTGCTTCAGGATTTTTAACGCAGTCCTACAAGATGTGCGTGTAATCTGCAGTCTCCCTCCGGCACACTCTGCGCTTATCGGTCGGATATGTCTCGGGGTACATGCGCTGCATCAGTCCCGGGCTCGGGAGCGATCCGGTCTGGAGCTGTCTCATTAGTACCGCCTCCGCTCGACTCAGCCTCGGGTGTGGGGGTGGGAGAGTCCGACGAGCCAGGCGGCAGGCCTTCGTGATTTGGTTGTAATCCTTCATGCGGTCCTTGCTTCTGAACCACGTCGGACGGTCTGTCGCCGGGGAGCGGTTGGTTAGCGCTCGCGCCGCTGCGTGTGCCGTCTCATTGTGGTTCTCATTTCGTTCCGACAAGTCGCCCGCGTCGCCGGCAACCACTTGAATCTTACTTTTCTGTCTTGTAGTTTGACCGGTCGCAGTACGCGCTCGGCCTCCCTGCAGATTTGGCCTTTGGCGAAGTTTCGCACCACCTGTCTCGAGTCGCTCAGCACCGTGTGGCAGTCTGCGTCGGCGAAGGCCAGGGCGATGGCTACCTCCTCCGCTTATTCCGCGCCGGCACTTCTCACGCTCGCTGCCGTCCTCGTGGCACCGGTTGACGCGTCTATGACGACCGCTGCGAAGGTGTTCCGTTGGTATTCGGCCGCGTCCGCGTACCGCGCGTGTTCGTCGTTGGCATGCTGGTCGATGGCAGCCTTGGTCCTCACCGCTCTTCTTCCCTTGTTGAACTCGGGATTCATGTTCTTCGGTATGGTGTCGATTCTAGTCTGACGTCGGACCTCTTCGGGGACGGGGAGCTTCATTTCCACCTCGTTCTTGCGTCCTATTCCCAGGTCATCCAGTATCTTCCTCCCGGTTTTGGTCATGGACAGCCGCTCCAGTTGAGAGATCCGTTGCGCTTCGGCTATTTCTTCAAGCGTATTGTGTATCCTGAGTTGCAACAAGCAGGTCGTGTTCGTGGACTCGAACAGGCCCAGCGCCGTCTTGTACGCTCTTCTAATGAACGCGTTGATTTTGTTATGTTCGTGTTGCAGCCATCTGTGGTAGGCTGTAACGTACGCGACGTGGCTGATGACGAAGGATTGGACGAGCCTAATTAGGCTCTCCTCTCTCATACCAGCCTTCCAGGAAGTGACTCGTTTGAGGAGTCGAATCGTGTTGGCTGCTTTTGCCGTAAGACGGGTGATGGTTTCGCTGTTTCTTCCATGCTTTTCGATGACCATGCCTAGTATCCTAATCTTGCCGACCTCGGTGATCCCGTTGCCGGATTTGGTTATGATTCTGATTTTTTCCTTTTCGCGTTGTCTGGTCTTGCCTCTGCTGTGTTTGGTACGTGGGAGTATAAGAAGCTCCGATTTGCTCGGCGAGCATCTCAGTCCGGTGCCTTCCAGCTGGTCTTCTATTGCGTCGACGGCGGCTTGCAGCGAGCCCTCGATGTGGGCGTCGCTGCCACCGGTCACCCACAGCGTGATATCGTCCGCGTAGATGGTGTGCCCGACGTCTTCGATGTCCGCGAGCTTTTCGGCCACTCCGATCATTATCAGGTTGAACAGCATCGGCGGAATGACCGATCCCTGCGGTGTGCCGGTGCTGCCGAGCTTCTTCTTTTGCGCCTGTAGGTCGCCTGCTCGTAGCTCGGCGGTCCTGTCCGTGAGGAAGTCCTTGATGTAGTTGTAGGATCTTTCGCCCATGTTGGGCTTGGAGACTTGGGAGAGAATCGCCGAGTGATTCACTTTTTCGAAGGCGCTCTACAGGTCGAGCCCTCGGATTGCTTTGTTGTCGCGGGCGCTGCCGCCATTGTCGATGATTTGGTATTTGAGCTGCAGCATCGCGTCCTGCGTGCTTAGGTGCTCTCTGAAGCCGATCACCGTGGCCGGGTACAGCCGTTCTCTTTCCAGGTAGTCTTCCCACCTGTTGAGCAGGACGTGCTCCAGCACCTTGCCCCGCAGGACGTGAGCGAGAAGAGCCGGAGGTTATCCGTGTCGAACGGCTTCCTTGGCTTGGGGTTCAGGATGGTCTTAGCTGTCTTCCACAGCTTAGGCAGTGCGCCCGCTCACCAGCACTTGTTGAAATATTTTGCGAGGTTTTCAGTCGAGCCGTCGTCGAGGTTCTTGAGCGCCTTGTTGGTGGCGAGGACCGGGCCGGCTACCGACCGCTGTTGAGGTCGAGCAGGGCCGCGCGTACCTCCTCGACGTCGATGCCACGATCGAGCTTCGCGTTAGGTAGGCCGCCGTACGGCGCGTGTTGTTTGGTGGGTGTAGTTGGCAGGTATTTGTCGTTGATGCGCCTGGTGACTTTGTCGGCGCCGTGCACTGAGACCGCCCGATGTATGAGCCGGGCGAGTCTGTCCCTTTGGTGCGACTTGGTCTTGGTTTCATCTCGTCAAGCAGGTGCCGCATCAGGTTCCATGTCTTCCCGCTGTGCATTTGCCCGTCTGCCACTTTGCAGATCTCGTTCCACTCTTGCGTGCAGAGCGCGCGGCAGTGATCCTGAATCACTCGTTTCAGCTCCGCCCCCTTCTTTCTGAGTCTGTGGTTAAGCCGTAGTCTCTTCCAGCGATTGAGTATCGTCTGTTTGGCTTCGATGAGATGCGCAAGCCGGCTGTCTACTTTGTCGACCTCCGCGCCCGTTTCAATTTCTTTGGGCACGTCGCGTACTCTCTTGGTGATTTCGGCCGTCCACGAGAAATAATAGCGCCCACGGCTTTGTAAAGTAAAAAAGAGTTCTCGATAATGCGTTTTTCTACGTTTTTTCTCGCATTGTACTCCGCAGCTTAGCGTTTAGTTCACTTCAGCATTGGTCGAGGGCTGTCAAATTCTGCATGCGTTGCATTACGAACTACGAAGTGAAGATGGACAGGGTGAAGTGGAGTTGGCGCGTGTGTAAGCAACGTAGTCAAAGAATTGTGTTTTGTACTTTGCGACTGAGCAGCAAGCGCAAATCTGGAGGCAACTATGCTTTAATTGGGTTCCATTGATCAGAAAACAGCGGAAGACTCGGACAAAAAGTCGGCTAGCAGTGAACAAAACAGCGGATGGACAAAATAGTAATTTCTAAGAATATTGAATCTTTCTTTCGGTTCTACTGTTTCGGCAAGGAAAAAGAATATAATGGACAGAGAAAACAAGAACAGCTGCATCAACAAAGCAAACTAGAAAAAAATATGGGGATGCAGAGACTGCCGGAGATGTAAAGTTTAGGGATTGCAGAAAATGTACATTTTCTGGCGCTTGAGACTAGGAACAGTGCTACGAGTTCCTTGAGCGCGGACCTTTTGTGACGAAACCAGCCACACGGCTTCTAGCAACTATGTACGGCTTTTTCTGTCTCACTAGTTCATTGAGAAATCCTTTCTTTTTCGATGATCCAATGCGCAAACCACATCTGCTTTCTCTGAATATACCTTCCTTTTCTCACTTTAGTAATGCGTTAATAGGCATGTTGCCCACACTGCCCTCTGGGCCCGAAAACGAAGCAGTCGCAAGTTCTACCAAGGCCGATCATCGCGTCGCTGGTTCATGAACAAACCGTGTGGCGTAACCACCGTCTATGAAAGTGGCGAATAAAGTTTTTGCTTCTCTTTCACCATCTGCAAGACTCAGTCTTTCGTCTCGCAAAATCCTAACAGGATATAGTAGATGCTAAATTCATATTTTATCTCTGCTCTCGAGAATCCTCGCGCTCGGCAACCGAGAACGGGAATTCCCAAGCAGAATGAACGTGCTACTTTACGTACTCTCGGGCGTGGGTATGAAAAGCATTCTAAACCGATATTGTTTATGTAAGAAATATACTCCGTATTGCTTGGCTTTTTGTAGCCTGCTTTGTACACTGACACATTGCACTTACACCCTGCTAAAATCCCTTTGGGGATTGCAGCATATGTAAAAAAAATTATAGAAAATTGAGGAAAAGCAGCTCTTTACGCCAAAGGGTGATGTCAGTACTCTCTCTGTTTTTAAGCAGCAAGCGCTCTGCGGAAACGTCACAAGCGAACTTTGTCGATTCGGGTACCTAGTGACCGGGGCACTCCTCCAGAAAAACGCAATGCCCTTGGTGGCGGTAGAAGCCGTCGGCGCAGTAGCAGCCATAGACACAGTCAGCAGTGCAAATGGGTCCCACGACCGGTGTTTCGCATGTGCCTTCAGCGCAGCTGCTGCTCACGCACTCCTTCCATGTCTCGTTCTCCCCGCAAGCCTGGGGCGTCCTTTGTGCTTTGGAAAAGGAAGCAAAACAGACTGTGGCATAAACTCGCCCCTGAACACGTGAGAGGGTCTCGAGATCAAATACTCGCTCCTGCGTCCGCATTAGGATGGGAATGTAGTGAAAGAAACAACTGCTTTTGACAGACTTCGCACACACTCCGCGGCCCCGAACCCGTGACTTTGCTGAGCAGCTCCACATGGCACGTTACATACAACAGACGCAGAAGTCTTCCAAACCCTCGACAACGCAACGTACAGCAGCGATTACGACAGCGTCTGCTCATCGTCTGGCACCTTCGACATGAACGGGGGCATCTGTGTGTGTACCCTTCAGGTATGCGCGGAAGGTCCAGGCGCGCCCATCGAGGCATCTTATAGCGGGTCGTTCGAAATCTAGGAGGTAATGCAATTGACTAAGACTCATCTGCGCGCCCAACTTCACGCCGCTCTTATACAGAAGGAGCGTAGCATCATTTGGTCATTTTATAGTACTTCACGGTGTGTGTTTCAAGCACGAAAGAAGGGATAATTGGTGATGCTGACTTAGATGACCAGTTAAGACTATCTTATGGACAAGAAGAATAAGGATATGATGCATTTTATTTGTATAGGGGGGGCGGGGGGGAGCAGTTGAGTGCTGCTATGAAATTCTCGTAGAGCGCCCGTGTCACAACCGCGGGGTTTGGGGTTCAGACTAACAGTGAGATTCTTTTTTTTCTTTCTTAATTTATTTTACGTTACCTAAGCGTGTGACCGCCACATTACAGATGAAGCCGTACTCCGAGCTCACAACTGTTTAACGGAATCAAATCATCCTCAACTTATACTTAAGCGCACGTGCAGTAACGAATCCTATGGCTGGTCAAACTTACAACAGTCCACTAAGGCGTCTCTTGGAGCCCCTAATACAGCTTCAGGGCTTCAAACACGCACATTTAAACCCCTCGGTAGTCTGATCCTGATAACGCTGTCACAATGCAGTCACTCAGGTGTAGGCGTGTAGACCTAGCTTATTTTATTTTCTCTGAGTTTGGCGCCAATGTCTCACCGAGTTAGAAGTACAAAACACTCGCGTAGGGGCATTGGCTCATGCGCCACGAATGCCGTTCATATAGTTTAAAATGACCCTAAAACACATTTCATCATCATGATCATCATCATGATCATCATCAACATCATCATCATGATCATCAGGCTATATTATGTCCACTGGAGGAGGAAGGCCTCTTCCTACGATCTCCAATTACCCTTGTCCTACGCCGACCGATTCCAACTAGCAGCCGCGAATTTCCTTTCATCCAACCACTCAGTCTTCTGCCATCCTTTACTGCGCTTCCCTTCTCTTGGTATCCATTCTGTAACCCTAATGGCCCAATGGTTCAATTTGCGCATTACATGACCTGCCCAGCGCCATTTTTTTCTCTTAATGTCAATTAGAATATAGGCTATACCCCATTTGCCCTCTGATCCAAATCGCTCTCTTTCTGTCTCTCAAGGTTAGGCCTAGCATTCTTCCTTCCATCGCTCTTTGTGAGGTCTTAAACTTGTTCTCAAGCTTCTTTCTCAGTCTCCGAGTCTCTGCCCCATATGTCAGCACCGGTAAAATGCACTGATTGTACACCTTCCGTTTCAATAATAACGGCAAGCTTCTAGTCAGGAGCTGACAATGTCTGCCGTATGCGATTCAACCCATTTTTATTCTTCTATGAATTTGCTTCTCATGATCAGCTGGCATCTGAGGGTTTTTTTGCTTTGCCGGTTGTATTACTCGCGCACTGACCGCCTAACCGGCTCTTCTAATGCCACAAAAACATGCCGCCAACGACAGCTCTGAATGCTCCCTAACCTCTCGCTTCCCCAACGCCCTCCCATGACCCCTTCCTTTTTCTTTCTTGTTGTTTTTCCCCCACCTTTTTTTCTTCTTGGTGTCCTCCCCCCCGTTTTTTTTTTCTCTCTCCTTTTCTTTGTTTTCTTTCGTCACCACCTTCCCACTCTCCCGCTCTTGTCCCCTTGTCTTGGAAACGGCGCTCACAGATGTCGGTCGACAGCGCTCATTGCCTTTGAAGTCTCTCCCTTTATAACCAGCCGCCACCGACGATGAACGCACGTGATATAACTGCACTGACCCTTTAAAATTAACATGCCAAGGATGACGAGGCCGCCTTTGACGAAGATAGGTCCTCCTATCGAAACGTTGGCCAGCCTTTCTGAGGCACCTTATCCCTGTTTACAAACTTTATGCCTTCTCATGATCAGGGTTTCCTGCGCCTAATTTACCTAAGTAAAAAAATGTACTCCTTCACCGACTCTCGAGGCTGACTGGTGATGCTGAATTCTTGTTCTCTTACCCGGCTACACATCATTATCTTTGTCTTCTGCATAATAATCTTCAACACCACTTTTACGCCCTCTCTGTTAAGGTCCTCTATCATTTGTTGTAACTCGTCTGCAGTGTTGTTGAATAGAACAATGTCATCGGCAAACCGAAGGTTGCTGAGGTATTCGCCGTCGATCCTTACTCCTAAGACTTTCCAGTTTAATAGCTTGAATATTTCTTCCAAGCACGCAGTGAATAGCATTGGAGAGATTGTGTCCCCTAGTCTGACCCCTTTCTTTATAGGTATCTTTCTACTTTTCTTGTGGAAAATTAAGGTAGCTGTGGAATCTCTGTAGATATCTTCCAGGGTATTTACGTAAGTGGTCTGTTCTCCTTGATTACGTAATGCCTCTATGACTGCTGGTATCTGTACTGAATCAAATGCCTTTTCGTAATCTATGAAAGCCATATATAGAGGCTGATTGAACTCTGCGGATTTCTCGATTACCTGATTGATGACATGAATGTGATCCACTGTACAGTTACCCATCCCGAAACTTGTCTGTTCCCTTTGTTGGCTAAAGTCCAGTGTTTGTCTTATTCTGTTGGAGCTTATCTTGGTGAATATTTTATGTTATACTAGGAGTAAGCTAACGGGCCTGTATTTTTTTCAATTATTTACTGTCTCGATTTTTTGTGGATTAGTATAATGCTTGCATTCTTCCAGTTTTCTAAGACCCTTACAGTCGACAGACACTCGCATGGAGAGCCTCCTGTTTTCTAAGCATTGTGTCTCCTCCATCTTTGATTAAATCGACTGTTATTCCATCTTCTCCTGCCGCTCTTCTCTGTTTCATCTCTTGCAAGGCCTTTCTGACCTCATCGCTAGTTATAGGAGTTTCTATACCCTGTTCATTACTGTTTCGAATCGAGTTCTCATGACCCCTCTGGGTACTGCACAGGTCAGTATAGAATTCTTCCGATGCTTTTTAGTATGCTTTCGAGATTGCTGATGATATTGCCCTGCTTATCTTTCAGTGCATACATCTTGGTTTGTCTTTTGCCAAGTTTCCTTCTCACTGATGTCCGGCTCCGTCCATTTCTTACGGCTTCTTGTCTTTCTCAGGTTATAATTTCGAATATCGCTTATTTTCGCCTTGTTGATCAGTTTTGACAGTTGCTCGAATTCTATCTTATCTCTTGAGTTGGTCACTTTCATCTTTTGCCGTTTCTTTATTAGGTCCATTTTTACTTGGGAGAGCTTGCCTACTAGTTGCCTCGGCGCCTTGCCTCCCACTTCAATTGCTGCCTCTGAAGCCAGCGTAGTTATGGTTTCACTCATTACCTTTATGTCATCTTCATCTCTCTGTTCTAAGGCTGCATATTTATTTGCAAGTGCCAGCCCGAATTTGTCTGCTTTTATGCTTACTGCGTCTAGGTTGACCGGTTTCTTCTTGACCAATTTTACTCTTTCTCTCCTCAAATTGAGGTGACTCGTAGCCCTCACTAACCTATGATCACTGCACTTTACCCTACTTATCACTTCTGCATCCTGCACTATGCTGGGATCGGCGGAAAGTATGAAATCAATTTCATTTCTTGCTTTACCGTTAGGGCATTTTCAGGTCCACTTTCCGTTGGTACGCTTGTTGAAGAAGATGTTCATTATTCGCAACTCATTTCTTTCTGCGAATTCTACCAGCATCTCTCCTCTAACCTTCCTAGAATCGACGCCGTAGTTGCCAACTGCTTGTTCTCCTGCCTGCTCCCCTGAAGTCGCCCATTACTAGAGTATACTGAGTTTGCACTTTTCTCATCGGTAATTCAACGTGTTCATAAAACTGATCTACTTTATCATCGTCGTGATTGGATGTTGGAGCGTACGCTTGTACTACATTTAATCTATACCTCGTGTTAAGTTTCATTACGACTACTGCCACCCTCTCGTTAATGCTGCAGAATTCGTAAATGTTGCCCGTTATATGCGTATGGATTAGGAACCCTACCCCGTATTGCTTCTTATCTGGGAGACCTCTATAGCATAGGACATGGCCCTTAGTCAGCACTGTATAAGCCTCACCAGTTCTAATCTCGCTAAGGCCAATGATATCCCAAACAATGCCTGATAGTTCCTCAAAGAGTCCTGCTCAGCTAGCCTCACTCGACAGAGTTCGGCTGTTAATGGTTGCCAGGGTCAGTTTCCATTGGCGGCCTGTCCGGGCCCACAGATTCTTAGCACCCTCTGCTGCGTTACAGGACTGACGGCCCCCTTGGTCAGGTGCTACGCAGCTGCTGGGGAGTGAGGGCCATGGGTTAATTGTAGCAATCATGAGGTAGGGGGTGGCCGAATACTGCACCAGGGAGGAGAATCCTCGTTCTGGTGAGGCAGTGCCCTTGTTGAATCTTAGTGGGCCTAAGGTTGCATCGTCATCGGTTCCAGGATGTAGTGTCAATTCTCGGTGGTCCTAACATCGTGGTTCGCGAATCTCCTATGTACAAAAAATTTATCAAAGTATATATTGGGAGGTGCTATTGATTCTCCAGTGTCAATCAGTGGCGATCATTCACGTTGTTCAATGAGTAAAGAAGTCAAATTATTTATTCTCATGTATAATGTAAACACATGCAACGTCATCACATGCATGACGTAAACAGAGCATTTATATAACGTAACAAAGTATCTGCATGCACTCATCATTTCATAACGTCAACACATGAAAAGCAATAACACCATACATCAAAGATACTTCTCTAACGATTGCCGCAATGCGTGCAATCCGCACATCTTTTTTTTCGTCATAAGTTTTTTCGCTGCCACATTCGTCACAACTTCTTTGGAACGGGAGTGCAATGACTGTCTTGCCTGCAGGCAATACACCTCTTTAGATGCCCAACGTCAACAGCAAGAAAATTATGGCGTTTTAAGTGCCACAACCACGATCTCATCATGAGGCACGCCGTAGCGGGGGCTCCGAAATAAATTGGACCCCCTGGGATTCTTTAACGTGCACCTAAGTCAAAGAACACGGATGTTTTGGCATTTTGCCCCCATCGAAATGCTGCCGCCGTTGCCAGGATTCGGTTCCGCGACCTCGTGCTCAGCAGCCCAACACCATAGCCACTGAGCAACCACGGCGGGTGATCAACGGAACTTGCTTGATGTCACGAGCGAGAGAAGACGACGCTCTCTTCGCGTCTTTCATAGTGAATCGTATGCACAGAAAAAGAACACGAATATCGACGGCGAGGTCGTGGGCGCATTGAAAAAAATGCTGTTGATGTGTGGACTCCACGACGTCTGATCGAGCCTTCGACCACCCCTGTGCCCTCAATTTACTGAAGACGGCAACGGCGCCTCGTGCATTTTTAATGGGCTTTGCTCAATTATTTAGTTCATTCTATTGCTTACAATAAACTGCAGGGTTATTGGGTACCAGCTCGGTGTCCGAAAAAAGAGTAAGGTCCCCAGGCTTGAAGTGATTGACAGTGGTCGAATGAGTGATGCCTCAGGTTAGAAGTACGCCTTCGACAAGTCCCCTTGTCAAAGCTATCGCTCCAGAGGCATATTCCCTGTTCGACCACTCTTTAGCTACAGTAAACGAGCCGTGTACAATTTGTTCCACTGTTCAAGGGAACACAGGAATGTACAGCACGTGCGATTTTGTATATTCTGACAAGTTTTCAAAATCCCCCTGTTTCGCGGCAGACTACAGGGGCTTGATGGCGCTAGTAGCTTTCGGTACACCTGCGAAGGGTATTCACATCGTGTCAGTTCGTTCTTGCAGCTAGAGCGCCGGCAGAGTGAGGGCCGCAAGGTTGAACGAACTCTTCTGTGCTTGCCTGCGTTTCCGGTCGCCCAAAGTGACCCGCTGCTTGAGATGTCGATTTTCGCGTTCTCTTTGCCCATCTCACTAGTCCTTCCTCTTTTTTTTACATATATATAGCAAGTAATTTTTCTGCAAATATGTTAGGAGCCCAGATGTAGTTTTATCTGTCCATTTACATAAATTCTTCCATCCATCACGTTACGCGTTGCATTTGCAAAATCACAAAAGAAGCAGCTACATCAAGGGTAATTCACCAAACGCGCTACTTCATTAACTAGTTCTCAGTCATTCACACTGGTTTCGACAATAAGTGAAAGAACTGACAGGAGCTCCAGGAACAATAACCGCTAAAAGACAAGGCTGAAAAAAGAATTGAAATGAATACATAGGTAGCCGAAGAAACAGTAAAAAAACACCAGAAGAAACTTGGTCTTACCACACGCAAGTGCAATGACGCCTGCCAGCAGTACCAGAACCTTCAGCTGCATGATGGCTACTTTCCTACACGGACCGAGCCAGTGTCCCCGTATTTATACACTGCGTTCGCATCTTGTCTGCTTTGTCAAGACGCTACGTGTCGCTTTGTGTATCGCTGAAGTCTCTTCCAGTCTTATCATGCGTTGTGCCCACGGCGCGCTCGTGTGTGTGAGGCGATGGTTTCTCTGGCAAAACCGTGCTTCATGCAATTTTTTTTCGACGCGGTCGTACACACATTCTGATTGCCTTTTCAGACAGGACTGACCTGTCTTGTCTCTCTGCATCGACATGGTGCAGCAGATTTTTTCCCTGTACACATCAACACCTCCGATAGCGAGTCTCCTTGTGGCAGACAAGGAGGGTTCGCTTGAGTTCATACCGCATGGAGTATATTCTAAAAAGCCCTTGACTGCCGTTCGCAAAAATTTTAAGCCTGTCAACCGCAGGACTGCATCTGTAAAGAAGCTGGCATTACCAATGTTTATGTACCCTAACCGCAACCGTCTGCACTCCTATGTCAAGATTTCCAAGAGCCTTGAGCTTGAAATATTTTCCAAGGTGAAGGCACATAAGGCCGGGATACCTTTCTGGGCCAATTGTGTCTAAGCGGCGTTCGTGGCCATGCGTCGTTTCAGACTACAGCAGATGCGTGCAAGTGCGTTAGAAATTGTGGATTGTTTCCGTGTTAGTAACTCAGAACAAATCGTTTGGTTCCTTGGCAATAGTAACCCTGAGCTTACTACAAGTCCTTTAGTGCTGACATGCGGGATCTCTTTTATAGCTTACCGCAAGAGTTCCTATTGCTGTGAGTGGCACAAACTATAACATATTTTAAAGATAAAACCACTTTCATAGACTGGTGCTGGATATCAAGGTAATTTTCTACCTTTTATTATTTCGCTCCGTCGTCGTAGTCTGGCAATATTACGTGTGTGTGCAGTGAATTGGTGTGCACAGGCAGCGGCGTAGCCGGAGGGGGGCTTATGGGGCTTCAGCCCCTCCCCCTCCCCCCGAAATTTTTGCGTGCTGTCCATGCACCGTTGACTACGACCAAAACAACCCCCGGTGCCGGAAATCATTCTGTATTTTGTCTGGAATGTATTTTTCAGGCTCAAAAAGACGTCTCAGTGCGTATATTGCGAACTCGGGCTGGAGATTACGACAACGCCAATGCACCGGGAGTCACATAAAGCAAGGAGTCCCATCCGAGCACAAGTTTTCGAGGGCGTTTTGATGGCGTGCGGGCTCGCCGCGGTCTCTCGTGGCATCTCACGGAGGCCAAAGAATCTACGGAGTGCTTGGATTTCAATTCCGAAACTTTATGGCTATAAAGTTGTCATAAAGTTTTGATGCGAAAGGTGCATTCGCATATCTCAAGTCGTACTATTGATTTTCAATTCGGGAACTTTGTGCGTTGAATGTTGTTATAAATATTTGACGCCAAAGGCGTATTTACTTTTTTAAAGTCAAGCACCTTCGGATACAAGCCAAAGAACTTTAGAGACAAGCTAAATAAACACAATATCAGACAAGTTGAAAAAGCACGCAGCGAGGTCCCATGAGACGAAGCGTTGTGGCGGTTCATTTGTGCCGCTATGTCACAAAAAGAATATCAACATTTTTTTTTCGCCTGTGACAAAGCATCCATGTCAAGACACTAAAGCCAGCAAAGGTAACTACGTTCTTATTTATTTTTCTACTTTGACTTTTATTCCCGAGGACACATGGGGCCTCTTCAATTTTCTTGTTCTCACTTCCCGCAGCAGGCTGCCACAGCCAGCCAGAGCGAATGCGTTTTTCTCGTGTTGCCCCGACCACCGCGCGGTGCACTTCGGTACGCGTTCGTTTTTCTCTGGCCGAGAGGATTTTCGCCTGCCAGAGTTTTAGACGCTTTCCGGCTAGCAGACGAGCAAAAGAAACAATGCCCGCTCGCCGCCATCACTGTGGGGACTTGACGTATTCCAACGCGTTCGCTTGAGTGCAACCTATCTGGAAAAGTTTGCCTCGCAGGTGTAGGATACCGAGTAGTATGCGTATGTTCTTCTGTGGACGAAGCGTCTCACGTTTTCAACAATATTCCTTCGGTAGCCACATTAGGCGTCCAAAGTAGGCATTCGATTGTGGCCAACATGCTTTCCTTTGCGTTTCTTCATTTCGTCGCCCCCGCCCCACAAACACACACACATACACACACACAAGCACACACACACACACACAATACACAGACACACGCACGCACACGCACGCACACGCACGCACACGCACGCACACGCATACACACGCATACACACGCATACACACGCACACGCACACACACACACACACACACACACACACAAAGACTGTTGCGGCGTCGCGAATTGTCGTATGGTGAAAATTCGATATTGTGAATTCTTCTTTGGCGGAAAGTAACGGGCCACAGCACGCTTCAGTCGCCCGATATTCTTATTATGTTATTGCGATAGCAATTATATGGTTACTCCAGGCGCATTCCTACCGTCGCCGTCGCCCTCTTGTTCCGTATAAAGTCCAATGGCCATATCATTGTGACAGCGCGCCGCTTGTTGTATGTGCGAGTGAAAAGGTGTTGGGGAGGGGGTGGCATGGGTTAGCCGACGACGGTGGCTCAGTCTTGTGTGCGCAAGGGAGAAAAGCGGGGAAGAGGCGCGCCGCCTTCCATCGCGCGCGAAACATCAGGGGGAGTGGAGGGAGGAGGAGCGGTCCTTAAGATTAGGTTATCTGTTTAGCTGTGTTCGCGCAGCATGTTTATTAGCCATGTTTGACGCATTATATACGGTCACTTTTCTTAGATACGTAGATTTATTGGAGACTTACACGTATATTTAAACACCTTATTGCGAGGTTTTATTTATACGCCAGTGGCACTTGTTTGCCCGTTATCAAGGTGATTCTTCGCATTTGTATGTTCCGCTGTATCTTCGCATTTCTAATCGGCGAGGGTGAGTCAAATGAAAGTGAGCCAACCAATCCCGCCCAAAATGGTTCTGTTCATTATCTGCCAAGAACGCGAGCAGCATACAGGCATCTCTCATTTCCAAAAGTGACACGCAGATGTGAGGATGAATGTTCTTTAATGCGCTCATTCACTGGGTTGGACATGGTTACGTGACATAATGCGCTATCCAAAAGTTGAACAGCGTAGTGTCGTGACGTTTTTGACAGCTGAAGGTGTTTCCCATAAAGAAATTAGTCGCCGTATGGCGGCCGTGTACGTTGGACATTGCATTTCACTGGCCACTGTGAAGCGTTGGAGCAAACCATTCAAAGAAGGACATGAAATTTGCAAAGGCGATCCAAGATAGGGCCAAAACCACAGTGCAATCACCCCCAACACAATTGCAAAGGTTGATGAGCTGATTAGACAATAACGGAGGATAAGCATCAATGAACTGGCAGAGCGTGTGAACATCAGTCACGGTTTGGTTCACACCATAATTCATTAACATCTCGGTTGTCGGCTCTTGTGTGCGCAATGGATGACCAAGATTTTAAAGCACCGCCAGAAGACGGAGAAGTTCGGCGCTGCCTTGACTAATATGATCGGGTATCGTGCACAACAAGGGGGACAACTTCTTCTCTGCAGTTGTGACCGGGAACGAATCATGGTACAACTACTACGAGCCTGAAACGAGAAGGCAAAGCTTACCGTGGAAACATTCGAATTCACCACCCCCAAAGAAAGCAAAGGCCATCATTCCCGCCGGAAAGGTTTTGTTGACTTTTTTTTCGATCGTCAGGCGGGCTTACTGAACGAATTTGCTAAACCTGGAGAGACTATAATTCGTTTCCGATATTGTGAAACGACGGGTCGGCTGCAAGTCGCAATCGCAAATTGATGAATGGGGTCATCTTGCTCCTCGACAATGCCCGTCATTACGTCGCTGACGTGGTTAACACAAAACTGGCAAACTTCAAGCGAAAAGCGCTGCCACATCCACCATACATCCCAGACCTGCCGCCTTGCGGCTTGCACATTTTGGAGAATGGAACCACATTCGTGTGGGGTGATGACATGGCAGAGGCAGTTACAGACTTTTTGCAGCAGCAACCCAAGGAGTTTTATGACACGGAAATCACGCGACTCGATAGTCAGTGGGACAAATGTCTAAGTGTTCATGGAGACTACTTTACCTCGTTTTGTCATATATTTGCATTGGCTCACCTTCATTTGATTCGCCCTCCTATATTTTGCAGAAGTCCTGCTTTTTATATGTGCTCTTTGTTGCGACTATAATTTCGGTGCAATTGCTCACAATACACGACCGGTGACAGCTGCTCCTGAGCAATACATTGGAACAACTGACAGCTTCATTGAGATCTTTCCCTGGCCGTTGTATATGTACAAAAATATAAACAAGGTTCTTGACCGATAAAGTTTCATTCAATCACGTGTCCTCAACTTGTTCATTTCATGTCTTTCAATTTTTCATACAGTGGCATGCATTGGTTTGCTGGTGTCGAACTGATAGGGTTCTCAAGTTGGCGTAATATTTCTTCAATTAAATAGACAGAAAACATGGAAACATTGATATCAGTTATTTCGGACACAAATTTTGGGACATACAAGTGTATTCTTTTATGAAAAAATACGTATTTTACTTATCTTGACAGTGCGTAGCGTTCAAAAATTCGTTTGCCGCATCTTTCGCAATGGCAATGCAGTTATTGTTCATGTATTTGATCCGTCGACAAATTCAATAAGGACGAGGCCAAGCTGCGACTTGAGCCCCCCCACCCCCCTCCTCCTCCCCGAATGAAATTGCTGGCTACGCCACTGTGTACAGGACCTGCACTCCAAAAACGGTTTATGCTCTTTGGGGCGTTTATTTGTCATACAACAATATCGCTATCTATCTTGCGTGTCTTTCATTTCTTTAATGCTGCGCACACGGTACTTCCAGGTCACATACCGCATGCGAGTTATTGGTGCGGTGTAGCGCTCTTGACAGGAAAGTATAGCCAGTCGAGAGCTCTTAAAAAAAGGAAACGCAAGCGAGTGAATTAACGATTATTCCTGTGGGACAATAATGCGCCCTTAAACGATGTAAACTGTTTTGCAGAGTAGGGTCATTCACGTGCTATATGATCTGTTTCTAAGCCAGCTATAGACTATGCCGAGCGCTGCCTTGATGTTTTATTTAGAAATAAATTCTTGGGTTTTACGTGCCAAAACCATGATACGATTATCATGCACGCCGTAGTGGGGGACTCAGAGTTAAGTTTTACCACCTGGGATTCTTTAGAGTAGACGTCATGCGTGGAACACGGCCATTCTTGCAATTCGGCGGGGCCGAATTGCGGCCGCCGCGGCCGGGATTTGATCCTGAGCTCTCGGGCTTAGCAGCTCAACGCCATAGCCACTACCCCACCAAGGCGGTTTTTCACGATCTGACGGCATAAGTGTTCCGGTATGACGATAATTGCCTAATATTTGCGGCTTATGCAAAGTACTCCCAAAGTACGGTCAGTTTGCTAAAGTGAATTAGCAGAAGTGGCAGTGACATCAGTGCACTGCTGTCGAAGTCCTGCTTCCATGATCCACAGGAACGTCTCTAGTGGATCGCCTGAAGTCACCTGGGTTTTCTGTGATTATTCGTGCCGCTGCTTCAGAAAGACTGAACAACAAATTGGCAGGACGACTGTCAGGCCTGTGGGGCCTTCGCGTTTTCATTTAGCGCGCAAAATGTTTCCAATTAACCCGTGCATCCATTTAAGCTTGCGCCTTTTAGAAAAAATTGCAGGGCTGTACAACCTCGATATTATTTTTTTTCTATAGGAAAAGGACGTGGTAGTTAATGTGCAAATGTAGAGAATATATGTTTAAAACATGAGTGGGCGAGATCATTCGAGGTTGCTCAAGCAACCACGCCAATAGGTACATTGACTGTGACTAGGGGGTTGTGTGCCACCTACTATCAGCCGATACCAGAGTATACATAGGGAAGACATAGGGTTGCAGTAATGTTAGGTTACGTGAACATGCCAATTCTTCACTGAGGGTGCTAGGTTCCCACCTTTCGAGTCATTGTCGCCAGTGTTGTTGCGCACTGTCTTTTCACAGCACGACGATAAACACAAGGCATTGTAAAATATATGATCGAGGGTAAGTGCATCAGCCAAGATTCAATAATGCTGTCAAGAAACAGACTGCATTTATGGTTCTTGATCTTTCTTGTTCTTCTTTATTTTTCTTCCAAGTTTGTCGTTTTCATATTAGCGCATTATCCTGAATAAACTTTCTGTTGACAAACAGCGCTCGCACTGTATTCTCGCTAAGTCATCCTTGTCTCTTCGTGCGCTGCTTACAATGATTAATACGCTGAAGCAGCTCGCCCTACCTTAAGCGTCCATGGCGGAGTGTAAGCAGGAGCTGTTCTTGCTGTGTGTCGAAAAGATGGTTTCCGTGTGGCTAGATGCATTGACAACAAAGGGCTGGCGTGGTGGTTACTAACGACACGAAAACTAGTGATGAATTGTCTTTTTAGAGAGTTTGGTGATCTATCAGAGCTCTCACAGTTGGCTGCCTTAAAAATATTTCATTGACAAGAGCATCTGCTTTCGTTACCAGTGACGCCATCACGCGAAGTTAGCCAGTGAAACGTGATGATGATTTGAGTATGTATGTGTTTTAATGGCGCAAGGGCCAGGTCTGGTGAAAGAGCACCAAGTAGGTGATCATTAGATAACGTTGTAGTAATAAATTACGAAGCATTAACGTATCATGGTAGTATAGTGGCCTAAAATTATTCGCTGTAGAGTGCGTAAAACATATATTTCCAATAAGCAATGACAATGGCTTACGAGGTCTACAGTAAACAAAAAAGGTATGCTTTGAAAGGCTGATATTGTAGATCAGTTATGTGGAAGAGGCACTACACTGCCTCATCACGGTCCATCAACGCAAAGATTGGCAGGCACGTGCTTGGCTAAAATGCTGTCGCAGCAGCAGACGCTGGAGAGACGATCCGCTTTGAATCAAGAGGTATAATAACTGTCAACGTACCGACATCTCCAAGAAACCTTAAAACTAACTTGTGGTTAATAAACGGTTCTAGTCCAAGAAATATTGCCGGGTGGATGGGAACCTGTTGTTTATATGCTTAACGAAAGTATCTTTTTCTTTGAGGTTCTAATTCTTGGCACTCTATTAAGGTGTGAAGTGCAGTCACCATACCACCACATTTACTACAGTTAGGTGGTTGTTAGATACAGCCAGCCGAGTACCTTGCTGCCGCTGCTTCTTGCTGTTATGCCTGGCGGTCCTTCTGTACCAAGGGTGCTTCGCCGGCAAGTGTGCAGCTATAGAATGTCATCCACGCTTCGTCGCCTTTTCGACGCCAAAGAGCGCGCGACGAAACCAGAGTTACATCAAGATAATTGACAAGCGATAATGTGTCGTGACTTCGTGTGTTTGACGACCCAGAGCTGACGAACGAGACAATTTCTTTCCCTCAAAGCAGCAATGGGTCATCGACAATTGCGGTTCTAAATGGGAATGCTCATCTTCGTGTGCTTCACTTCCCTTCACGGTGACCAGAGCCACCGCGGTCCTCGAAAACGGTGGCGACAAAAAAAACCTACAAAGAGCCAACGCTGACAATTTCCGTGAAACATGTCGACCTCGGTTTCACCTGAAATTGCCTCTGCATTTCATCGAGGGCGGGTCGAAGATCGGACACGAGAGGCGAAGTTCCTGGAGGTGCTGCGACACCGTGAGTGAAATGTTCCGGACTGGGCTCCAATTCCAATTGGGCGAAAGAAGGATATTAAATTCCTTCGTCGATCGAAACAGGGAAAATAATTGCATAAAAAGCCATTGCGCGGAGGTGTGAATAAAGCCATTCCTGAGACTTTTCAAGCCAGCGCTAGTTTTGCTGTCGTCCTCTGGTTTCCTTTCATAATGATTTTTCTTCCTGGTTTAGTGCCGGCGAAAGTGCCGGAGGAAACTTTAGTGCCGGAGGAAACTTCCAGCCTCGGAAATCCAACAAGGTCCTGTCAAGTCAACCGATGAAAGTATGCCAAACGAGTTGCCAATTCTAAGACGGAAGAAAATGTCCTCAGTTCGTCGTATTTTCGTAATGGGTGGTCCATAGGTTTCTGACACCGCCCAGGCGCCGCGTCGTAGCAAGAACTATAGCACCTCGCGCTACGAGTTCAGTCAACACTGGCACGGAGGGACCGCGGTCTGCCAGCGTTGTGCAAGCATTGAAACGGCATGCGTGCTATTCCTTACAATAACATAAATGGAGTGAATTTTGCTTTGTTACTTGAAGCCAATAGGAAAATTATTCGCTTTCACGATCGACAAATGTTGTACGCCGCTGCACGTGTTCTCGGCATGAAATAACAAGTTTTTTATACTTATTTTTCGCTAGAGTAGCGACATTCAAAGAGATGGAAACGCACAAAGAGTGTTTTTTTTTTCGGACGACGCCATGTTCTATATGAAGTTATGCTTTGACATAGCTATTCAACAGAGTCTGCGAGCACGACTCGGCTCGGTATTCGAGTAGGTCGCTCTTTCACGGTACTGCTTCGACGCTCTAGTACCCGCCGCGGTTCCTTAGTGGCTATGGCGTTGGGCTGCTGACCACGAGGTCGCGGGATCGAATCCTTACCACGGCGGCCGCATTTCGATAGGCGCGAAATGCGAAAACACCCGTGTACTTAGATTTATGTGCACGTTAAAGAACGCTGAGTGGTCCAAATTTCCGGAATCCCCCACTACGGCGTGCCTCATATTCAGCAAGTGGTTTCGGCACGTTAAACCCCATAACATTTGGATGCTCTAGCAACACCTCAATTTTCGCTTACTTTAGCGTGCTCAATGTGATAGACCCTTCTCGAGCAAATGCACTCCGGTAATAATGTAACGTGTCCATTATGTTCACGCCACTGATCGCTGGATCTGCTACTGCGGCTACATTTGAAGAAAGTGAAATGAGAAACTAAGATTTAGGGGCAAGATAAGACAGACAAATTCTGATTTTACAGCGAAGTTGTATCTGGCTAGTCGAATCGTCGGTCCGTCCACCCATCTGTCGCCTGTACGCCGAAAACTCCGCCGGCGCAACACCATGCCCATGCGCGAAAAAAAGAGGAAGCGAGGCGCGCCATTGGACTGCGCCAGTAGTGATGTCGTTGCTCTCCGTGGCAGCCGAGCGCGCAGTTTCTCTCTGGCTCTGAAATGGGCAGGCGACGCGTCATACCTACTTCTGAGGAGCAGGCACCTTTCGATCAGCAACCCCGCAAGAAAAACCGAGAACGATATCGTCCATGCCATGCCGATGCTGCAGCCTGGGCGCAAGAACAAGCTTATGCAGCTTAGCGCAAGCGGAAACTGCGTACCGAGGATCCGGCGGCCTACGAAGACGTCGTTTCATGAAGTGTCGGGATTATTCCAGTGATAACCACCGTGGCCGCACGTTTCAGCTTCGCTAATTAACCGTCTGTATGGAGTACTTGGGCTGTGATTTTTTATAACATTGGCGCCTCACGGCGGACTTCGCGGGCATTATTATTATGCAGTGCAGCGCTACAACGAGTCGGTGACAGGCATCATGATATCCAAACGTAATTGAAAAATATGAATGGAATTAAGTCGTCTCTAATTGCAAATCAGAGGCAATGAGTTCCGTTAGCGAGACAACGCCGATCCATGTCAACAGCGCCTCGCAGGCGCATACCTTCACCGGATGCTGAAATAACGATAGCCTTGCCGACAGCGCGAGAGCAGAAAGGCGATGAAGCCTTTGAAGTATCAGCGAGGGAATTGAGCGAGGCATCAGATCGCCCGGAGAAACCATCTAAAGATGACATATATTTTATGTTAATCTCGATTTATTAAACAATTTTGTCACCCTAATATTGCGAAGAGGACATCCCAACCAAATCTCTATAAGGACACGCAGAAGAATGACACAAATGTCTGGCGAAGCTATTAGGAAGAAGGACGTACGAGGATCGAAAACACAGTCACCGGTGATTGGAGGACTGTTGACTTATCCAGAACCACGACGCGGAACGGAAAGCGTGTGCGCCTGCTCCCCTTCTTCCAAAAGATTCATTCTTTTATTGAACAGGCCAATAGCCTACTGTGCCAGAACCAATTTCAATGCCGCGAACTGCGCTGTCTTACAGGGTGCCTATTCCCCACCCAATCCAGGTATCTGAATACCTCCTGTAAACACGTATTGGGAAGAATTGGGGATAAGAGTTAATGGAGAATACCTTAGTAACTTGCGATTCGCTGATGATATTGCCTTGCTTAGTAACTCAGGGGACCAACTGCAATGCATGCTCACTGACCTGGAGAGGCAAATCCGAAGGGTCGGTCTAAAAATTCATCTGCAGAAAACTAAAGTAATGTTTAACAGTCTCGGAAGAGAACAGCAGTTTACGATAGGTAGTGAGGCACTGGAAGTGGTAAGGGAATACATCTACTTAGGACAGGTAGTGACTGCGGATCCGGATCATGAGACTGAAATAATCAGAAGAATAAGAATCGGCTGGGGTGCGTTTGGCAGGCATTCTCAGATCATGAACAGCAGATTGCCATTATCCCTCAAGAGAAAGGTTTATAACAGCCGTGTCTTACCAGTACTCACGTACGGGGCAGAAACCTGGAGGCTTGCAAAAAGGGTTCTACTTAAATTGAGGACGATGCAACGAGCTGTGGAAAGAAGAATGATATGTGTAACGTTAAGGGATAAGAAAAGGGCAGATTGGATGAGGGAACAAACGCGAGTTAATGATATCTTAGTTGAAATCAAGAAAAGGAAATGGGGCGTGGGCAGGACACGTAATGAGGAGGGAAGATAACCGATGGTCATTAAGAGTTACCGAATGGATTCCAAGGGAAGGGAAGCGTAGCAGAGGGCGGCAGAAAGTTAGGTGGGCGGATGAGATTAAGAAGTTTGCAGGGACAACATGGCCACAATTAGTACATGACCGGGGTAGTTGGAGAAGTATGGGAGAGGCCTTTGCCCTGCAGTGGGCGTAACCAGGCTGATTATTATTATTATTATTATTATTATTATTATTATTATTATTATTATTATTATTATTATTATTATTATTATTATTATTATTATTATTATTCCCCACCCGTCGCATAGTTGCGCTTCCGTTGCGACAGGTGTCGCGGCGTTTGCCGGCAAGGTCCAGTCTCAGGAGCGTAATCACTAACTGTGGCTTAAAGACGTGCAATGTTTTAAATGTTTCAGTGTCCCGTAAGCGCTGTTAATGGATCCTAAGGCTTTTTCTCAGCAAATGCTTTGTGCAAGCATACTGCTCTCAATATTTCTGTGGCCAGGTACCCAGCATGCTGTGACACGCTGGTTAGACGTATATGCTGTGCACAACACTAAATAGAGCTTATTGAGCACAGCATTTTTGTGTTAACGGACTGCTTTTACGAAGCTTAAGGAGTCAGTAAATACAACTGTTTTGTGAACATTTATTTTCCTAGTATATTTCACTGCAGACAGTAGTGCATAGGCCTCAGCCTTAAATATCTTTCTGGGTGCAGGACATCGGATTCAGTAAAGGATGGACTGCTGCACCAGACAAGCCAGCACGTCCCTTTGGTGCATCTGTGTAGAATTCCGGGCAAGGCTATTTTGACTGAAATTCGGAAGGCTGCATTCGGGTGTGTCCTTCCGTAGCATGCTCCGTGACCTCAACAAATGCTGTCACAATCTACTGTTTACCATTGCAATGGCGATAAGAGCTTTTCCGGAGGCATTACGCGATGCTCAAGGATCTGAATTTACTTCGTGGAAGGCTAAACATACTTCCGACGTACCTGCTTTGCTTCCGTTTCGCTAGCTGCGTGGCTTCCACCAACCGATTTTTGCACATGTTTTTGCAGAAGGACGTTTATTTAACTCAAAGGGGACCATTCAGAAATGCTTCTGAAAGGTCATGGGGACCAGCATGCGAAAAGGCTGGTACATGTACATGTGAACATACTGCTCCAGGAGAGCAGGCCTAGACTCTTTTACAGGCGCTACTGCTCCCCCGGGAAAATTGTTCATGTTATTTTGAAAGTAGAGCTCCGTAAGGCGCGAGAAAGTCGGTCCGACGTACCTTTAGCTTATGAAATTCCCATACGCCTGACGTACCTTTAGACACAGTGATCACTAAATGGGCCTTCAGTATCCATTACTTCACCTGGTTCACCGCGCCCGCAGCCAGAGTCGGGGAGGCGACCCACTGACCTTTGCTTCCCGTCGACCCTGATTGTACCCCTGATTTCAAGCAAACAACCGCATTTCCAAAAGTAAGTCCCGGAACCATTACACCTTTCCACATACCTCGGAGGACCTCGTACCTATTGTATCCCCATAGCGCTCTGTGCTTCATTATGGCTGAATTTCTCTTCCCCTTCACTGTTACTGTTTTTTCCTGTGTTTCCGTATATTTATTGCCTTCGTTTATCCATATTACCAAAGCATTTATATTCTGTTACCCGAGGTATTTCCTGGCCCTGTATCTGCACTGTCTGTTCACGGTTTTCATTGAATACCATAACACCTGATTTTCTAACACTAAATTTCGAACCTAAATTGTTGCCTTCCTGTCCACAGATATCAGCCAGACGTTGCAAATCAGTTAGTTTGTTAGCTATCAACACAATGTCATTCGCATAATATAAACCTGGGAGCTGCTGCTCTACTCTGTACCCGCCTGTTTGCATGAGAGATTAAACCCGATATTACTTCCTTCTAGCGCCCTCTCCATCCTCACCATGTACATCATAAACAGCAGCGGGGATAAAGCGCACCCCTGCCTCAGACCCTTGTTGATATGAACTTTCTCCTCGCTCCTCATCCCTTCCCATTCAATGCAAACGGTATTTGCTAGGTAAATCTCTCTCAAAAGCTGTAGAAAATCGTCACCTAAGCCTTCCCCTTCCAGAATATGCGACAAAATGTTGCGGTCTACGTTGTCATAGGCTTCTGTAATATGTAAAAAGGCTACATACAACGGTCGGCTTTCTACTTTTGATATTTCAATACACTGAGTAAGAACAAACAAGTTATCATCCAAACGCCTACCTATTCAGAAGCCATTCTGAAGCTCTCCCAAAATACCATTATTCTCTGCATTGAAGCTTTAATTTGATTGCCAGCATTGATAGCCTGTATATTGCCGATGTAATGGTCAACGGTTTATACGAGTGAATTCTATGTTTCTCCCCCTTACCTTTATAAATTAAATTCATTGTACTTTGTCGCCAACTTTCTGGTTTTCGCCTATCTTTCAAAGTTTTTTCCACTGCTTTCACCAGAGCTTCCTTACTTTTTGTTGCTAGTTCATTAATCAGCCTAACGGGAACCGCGTCTAGCCCTGTAGCTGTGCGCTTAGGAATTTTCTCTTCCGCTTTCTTCCAGTTGAAATTTGTCAGCACCTGCTCCTTTTCCACTTGGGCCTCTTTCATGCTCTTTTCTTTTTTTTCTTCAAATACAACCTCGTTATTGCCTTGGAAAGATTGGGCTGTTAGTTTTCGGATGTAATTTATTGCCGCTTCTCCTTCCAGTCTGTTTTCATCTTCGTCTAGGATATGTTGTTGTATTGTTCTTGACTTCCTGCCTAATAATTTTATATGGTTCCAAAATATTCTGGGTGCGGCCTTCTTTTTCTCACGTATTTCTGACATCCAACGTTCACTTTCACGTTTTAATTTTGCTTGCACCAGTTCTTGAACCATAGACTTTTTCTCTCGGTATATTTCCCATTTACTGGTTACTTCATCCTGCGGCAACTGCGCCTTCTTTGCCAGCCTGTGCTCTCGAGATACTTTCTGTCGTTCAGCGATCGCTTCTCGTACCTACCTGTTCCACCAGCTTTTCGGTTTCTTTTTCCTTTCCAACGAACTTGTTGTTTCTCTTTCCGTATTTCTGTCGTTATTACCCTTAGAAGCTCACCATATTCCCACTCTTGGCCATTTGCCAAGTTCTTCCTCGACTCTTGTGAATATATTTGCTATTTGTTCAGCGTTCAAATTTGGACTGGCCATTTTGCGCTCATTGCTCTCTTTCCCAACTACGTATCGCGTTTTTAATATGATGCGTTTATGGTCACTCCTTATGCTGCTAAACCCTTCCTCATCGAAAACCATTTCTCTCAACTTATCAGGAATTTGTTCTGTCATGAGACAATAATCAATGGTGGACTGCCGCTTTCCCACTTCCAACGTGATCTGCCCTTCACACTTAGGCCCTGTATGTAAGCACGTATGGATGGATGAATGGATGGATGGATGGATGGATGAATGGATGTTATGAACGTCCCCTTTGGAACGGGGTGGTGGGTTGCGCCACCAAGCTCTTGCTATTATACTGCCTAATGTCCTACCTAGGTCAAACAATGAAAAAAGAAAAAAAATACTATGAACTACCACGCCCAAATTTGCTGATCCCCTATTGCGAAGTGTGCTTTTGTACGTCTCCGTCTTTTGTCATTTCCCTACTTTTCTTCCACCAATCCTCCAATCGCCCCTTACTAGAGCGTGTAAACAACGCGCTTAGCGCCACCTAGAGAGGCTTCAAATTACTAAACCATATTGGTACTACGCGGTCCGATAGATGGCACTAAATGTTGACGAAGCGAGATCGGGATGCCTTAGAACACGCACCTATAAAGCGAGATACAAGAAGGAAGAAGAAGCATGTGCTTGCTGCGGTAAGACTAGGGAAACGATGGAGCATGTTTTATTAGAATGTGAAGACGTCTGCCCAGCAGTCGATTTAGGCACTACTGGCCTCCTTAAAGCCCTTGGGTTCAGCGAGAGCAGTGTAAAAATAAACACGTCGGCAGTAGAGATTAGTAAGAGGCAATAGGAAGATTGGTGGAAGAAAAGTAGGGAAACGACAAAAGACGGAGACGTACACAATCAAAGTTCACAGTATGGGATCAGGAAATGGGTGGTCGTGGGAGCTCATAGTTTTCTTTTTTAACCTAGGTAGGAACATTAGGCAGTATAACAAAGGAGATCGGTGCCCAACCAACCGCCCCTTTCCCAAGGAGACTCGCATAACATCCATTTATCCAAGAAAAACGAGCTGCTCCATTTTGCACTTTCCATCCAACAAGGTGACAACAGAGGAACACACACCAGCGACATAGTATGCACAAGACATCCAGTGCTCGAGTCACGACAGAGCAGCGCAGTAAAGTATACTGCGCACAACCAACGGCACATACATAAATAATGCTCGAGCTGCCTACATTCATAGGCCTTGGAACCTTATTATATAGCCATGATGCTTCGGCCATTCTAGTGCCAGTGAGTGACTCACTGTTATACGTAATTCAGCAATAAATTTCAATAGAATACTTGTTTGGGTGTAGTCACCTGATAGGCACGGCAAATCCACATAGACCTTTTAATATAAACCACACTGTAATGAATGGTTTTGACTAGTGACTTTCAATAATCTTCGAAGCCGTAGCGGATGGCGCTTCAAGAACCGCTGACGGTTACAAAATACATTCTGGTGAGATCGCTTCAACGTTTTCTCGCCTAATTGCATACAGAAATGCGAAACAATTTGCTAACCGCAGCGTTCGTACGCCGCTGCAAAGCGGGTACGTGCGAGGTGGCGGGCGGTGTGCCGGCGGCTGCCGGCGGCCGGACTTGCCGGGAGGCTGCAGCCACCGCTTTCGAGCAAGCCTTGGAAATGGTGTTTTGCCTTCCTGTCCACAGACTTCAAGTATTCGGCTACGTCGAGGACGTCGTTCGCTACTACACGCTGAGCACCTGCGTGCGAGGATATTGGAGGAGAGCGGACGTAAATACTAGCATAGCATCAAGGAGGCTATGATACAAGTTACTCGCCGTGTTGTCAGGATACTGCTACACACTAGAACCAAAGATTACTCAGCGCGGTTGGCGTGACTGGCCCCACTCAACATTGAAGATATGAGAAGGCTAACTGCTGGTGTCTCTTCTGTTATATCCATCTCCAGGAGAGTCGTGGTAACCAAGATTGTTGCGATACAGTATACTTGGCTACTACTACAAATATCGGGTAAATACAGTGGATGAAGCGTAACCGTCGTGAAAAGTGACCGGAAAGGATAGCTCCGACTATGGGGTATGACCTCTCTCTTCGAGAGCCCCTAATGCAAAGCTGTGTCCGCGCCGTACTAGTCGTGCTTTCTGCTAGAGAGAGGGTGCTTTCGCTTCGTACCGATGTTTAAGTTAAAAAGCGCCCTGCAGCTTTTTAGAATCCCGGCACTCGAAACAGTGCACAACGCTGCCGTACCCATGTGTGTCCCATTAGCTTCGTCTCCCGTTCACGCCTGGGCATTTCCGTTTGCCCCATACCCTTGTGCCTTTCATTAGACTTTTCATAGTTTGTAGTTTCAATTATCCCTCTACACCTTGTCTTCGAGAGTGTCTCCTTTTCTTCAAGGACGCCGACATCAGTACGTGGAAAACTGCAACGCGGAAGTAAGCAATTTGTAAAAGCTTTTTTCAAATTTATTTCCTGGATACTTTTTGTTTGTACGTTTGCTTGCACCCCGCCTTTTAGCAAATGCATTGATTGTTGGCCGGTGTTTCCTATCTCTGTAGTCTAGTGCCCGCTACACGATGCATCACGGAGAAGCCGCCATTGGGGGCGAGCTATTGGGGGCGAGCTCCACCACCGAGATCACGTGGACACAGCAGCCGCGTCGGCAGCTCCGGAAGCGCCGAAGCGAGCCGAAAACGAAAGTTTGAAGTCCCACCTGCGCCGCGGTTCTGATTAAGTGGTGAGGCTTTACCGCCTTGGGTGTCTGCTTGACAACATTTGAAATCACTATAATCAGTAGTGGCTGCCTTTGGAGGTATGCAGCAAGGTAGGCTACTGCTCGGTGCTGCAGTGCCGGACGTACGCAACGGAGCCCGGTGTCAGCCTTATCCACACGTAGCCGCAGGGCAAGGAGCTGCGTGAGGCTTGGCTGGCGAAACTTAGAACCGGCAGACAGCCATCGGTTACAACTCGGCTATGCAGCAAGCACAGATGCGAGGAAGATTTCTGCTATGGCGCCGGGACTACGGGATGTTCTGTGAGTAGCAGAAAAAGCGCACTGAGACGCTCGCATCCGCCCGCTACCCGGCTAATGTCATGACGGTTTGATCTATGAACTTGTTGATGTAAAATACTGGCAAGTTCACTGGAACGGAAAGGGAGCGGTAAGACGCACATTGGGAAAAGGCATGGCATATGGTCATGTTTGTATTATGAGTTAATGCACTGGATTACGAAAAAGATGCAGAGGGAAATCGCACACTGAGAAGACCGATAAACATACAGTGCGACGCAACTTGACAAATGATATTGAAATGTCCAAGAATTTAGAAGAAAAAGAAGAATGAATCGTCGCGACGGCACATCACAGTCGCCGTAGGCGTCGAAGTATATAAAGAAATTATTTTTGAACAGTTCTGATAGCGTCCACGCAACAATGGTTGCTAGTGTACTGTCAAATGCTCATCTGATGCGGCCTAAAGCTCACGGCACGGTGCAAAAACGCGCTCACAGCGAAAGCAAAACATTGTGCGCGGACGTGCATGCATGCAGACGCGCCGTCGGTCATTGCGAACCCGTCAGATCGCTGCATTGAGGCTTCATTCTGTTATGCCCCATTTGGTTATACAGACAGCCCACTATAAGAACATATTTCACATAGTTTACTCTCAACGTTTGCCTAACTTTCTCGCAAGAAGCCGGTTCGGGAGACTGCATCGCGACGATCTCGCGCAGTGGCGTTCACTGTACGTATTCGGCAAAGAGATGGCGTCTGTAAACGATTCTGTGCTTTCAGTTTGCCCAAGATTATTATATCGACAGTCAAAAACTTCCCTACTTTTGAGAGTACCTACATCAATGTCCAGGAGGGCTGCCGCGTGGTGTTTTTATTCAGAGCCGTAAGCCAAACCTATGAGGAGCACGCCGCGTGATCCCTCATACTACGCAAGGGAGGCGCTTCCGACAGATGGCGACTCTGTAACTCCTCGTTCCCAATACAGATGTATATCTGGTTGCATGGTGCGCTCGAGCACGTCCTTGCTCGGCGGCAGGGAGTGTGTTCCCGCTGTGGATTTGTAGGCGTCGCTTGCGGCGGTGATGCGGTCACGCCGCCCAGCTACGTGCCAACGGCGCCAGCAAACGTATTTTGCTTTCGCTTCGAAGCCGTCGCGGATGGCGCTTCAAAACGGCCCCAAATGCATGCATTTGCGATTGCTTAACCTTCTCCTCATTCTAATTTAACGCATCAAAACGAGAAAGGCTGGCTCATATCTGCGGTGTCTAGGCCAAGGTGCCCGAGTACGGGCTTGTCTCGCTGTGCGTCAGGAGCAGGCCGCGGCTTCGAGTTGAACTATTCTCGTATCGCAGCTCCCGTTCGAGCTAGAGGTTTGACCCTGGTGTTCGCTTGTCATGAAAGGTTTAGACGTCAGGTTTTGCTACTTAGAGTTAGTTTCCACCGAAACGAAGTTATTGTAGCCGATGTTCGGGTCACCGGCGGCGGTGACGTACGCAAGATACGCATGCAAGGTAGAAACGTTCGTCTCCTTTTGATCGCCACGAGAGGGCGCGACATGTGAAGTGCGTATGAAGGAGGAAATCACCGGCTTAAAGGAGGAAAACGGCTATTTCCTCCTTTCTCGCTCCCCCTTTTTTTTTAAGTGTAGGCAAAGTCACATATTAAAAGATCAAAAGCCCCCAGATTTTCTGTCTCGCACCCGCGCTTACTCGCGCCTGCGCACAAACATCGGGCGATTCCTGAAATGCCCGCCTCGCGCAACGCCACGCTGTGCTGCCTAGCAAGTGAAAGTCGCAGTCCGGTGAATGTGAAGTCGTAAATAATGTCATCAAAAGTCCAGAACAGATCATCTCGTTGCCTTCGTTTCTGATTTTTGAGATCGAGGATGCTTAATGTACTTCACGGAACATAGAAGTGCGATCGAGGCCTGGTGCTGATTCTTGGGAGAACGGTTTTGCGACTCACCCAGTGGAAGAAGCTGGTTAAACGGCCAGCGCTTTGAAAGACAGGAGACGCATGAAATTAGGCCACGTGTATGGCTTTCTTCACTGAGGCACTTGTTGACGTCACGTGCCTGTGATCGCAAGAGCACGCTGCGGATATGTAAGTATATGTAATGAGACACTAAAGAGCTGCAGCGCATGCTCACTCTCCTCCGGTGCGCTTACATCATTCCACTCAACGAACTGGCACGTTCACTTCTTCGATCACCCCATATACCCGCTGCCATAGCGGCAGTTCGCGCGCACTTTTTCTTCCTTGCACCCAACAAGCGTTTTGTAAAGAGGTTGTCACAGACGGCGGCATCAGCGCTTAATTTTCTCCTGACTTGCCTAAGGCCTTTGAGAGGCAGTGCGTGAAGAAATGTCCCTTCGCAGAAAAAGCGCCGACGGGAGCAGCGTGTTCCCACGCGTGTCCCTTTGCGTAGCAATGAGATACGCGTTATCGCGTGCTCGTAGGGCATATCTCGAAAGGTTACCAGGCTACCGCGTCAGTGACTTACGGGTCAGTCTTTCCTTCTCGCTAAAATGTGTGTTGCTCTTAAGCTGGCAGGTATACGGATGGCAGTGGGGCGCTACAAGGAGCCACCTCAGGCCGGTGTACGCTTTGTAGAATCTCATTCACTTTGAAAGGTCCTCAGAGGACATAAACTGCACGCTGCCGAGCAGCCTGAGATTTTAACCGCCTTAAACCACGCAATGTAGAAATTTCTCAGGTTGCTACTTTGGCTCTATTCTACTTTTCTTGACTTTTCTACTAGGCTATTGTTGTTTCGGCGATTGCGTCCTTTGGCTAGTGCAACATATAGGGCCACATTTGACCACTTCCCAAAGCATGCTAACCGCATTCTTGAAAACCAACGAGGGTTGGTTATCATAATTTTACAGCGTAAGCTGTTATGGGCTCATTACAATAGCCGTTTCGGTTGACGATGTTGTTCGCCGCCGCCGCCGCCGCCAACTATTTCAGTGAGTGACCTTTGATGCCACTGCGGCCACAAAGAGTGTTTTCGGATCGACACCACATAGACGAGGCAATGTTTTTGTGCCCAAAGCTGTTACGTCACGCTCTGGCACAAACGCTGAATTGGCAAACAGCGCAGTGACGAAACTATGGACGTAATGAATCCTAATCTGATTTCGTGGGATCTCGGCCTCCTATAATAAAAGCAACCACCCTCGACTCATTTATCTATTGCAGTGGAAGGCCATGGAAAGGTGTACGCCCCGTTCCTGTTTTCCAGTGCGAAGAGTTCAAAGGGAGTGCCGCCTTGAAGATACGCATCGGCGTCGCCGTCGTGTGGGTGGTTACCTTTGTTCCTGGATAACCAGATGTTCACCACTTTATTTAACTGTAGTTTCGTTAGCACATCATGCGATTTCACCATATATTTTCGGCGATAGCCACGTCTTAAAGAAAGAAATAGCCCCCCCCCCCCCAAATTCGTTTGAAGTACTCCAAAATTATTATTGTTAGATTTCGCTCGTCATTTGATCTTAAGCGCTTTGCCACTCGTTCAACGGACAGCTTCTACATTCCCGAGTTTCGTGAACTGTAAATGCTGGACATTTCCTCGGTGTGTTAAGCGTCATCCGAGGCTCAATTAACTTCGACAATTTACCAAGATTAGGTAATCTGTGTGATAAGCCGTTTGAGAAGTTGTTGCTCTTGAAGCCTCAGCAAATCTTATCGTTCATCGTCAGTCTAAATTTATCCTTCTCTTCAGTTTGGTGCGCTTTTCTTTGTAGAAGTAGAGTAAAATGCGCACTCTTTCCTCAGTTTTTCCATTCATTCCATTTAGCTGAACTTTTTGCTAAATACGTAAGAATGTCTGTGCGCACCTCACGAGAATCCTGACCGTCCGGAACTTCAGACTAATGCAATGGCTCATACTCCCCTAAACAATGGCTCATACCCCCGAAAGCAAGCAAAAAATACAATGGCTCATATCCACATAACGTCGAGACTACAAGCGCTCAGCAAAGCAAACCTAACAGTGCGTACATTCATTGAAATCACCCATACAACACACAGAACAGCATACTTTTCAATAAAGAACAAGCTCAAAACAAGCATCCGAACTATCCATAAAGGATTGCATACCTCCATCAGCAAACGTGGTGGTTTTGCAACAGATTCGCTGGAGATCAATGTTGATAAGGACGAGGGGCGTAGCCAGAAGGGGGGGGGCTTATGGGGTTCAGCGCCCCCCCCCCCCCCCCGCGAAATTTTTTCTTGCTGCCATGCACCGCCGACCAGAACGAGCCCCGGCGACGGAAATCATTTAGGATTTTGTCTAGAATGCATTTTTCACGCTCGAAAAGACATTTCAGCGCGAACATTGCGAACTTGGGCGGGATTTCGCGGCAGCGCCCATGCAGCGTGAGTCACATAACGCAAGAAGCGTCATCCGAGCACAAAGTTTCAAAGGCGTTTTGATGGCGAGGGGGCTGGTCGCGGCATCTCGCGCAGGCCGCGGAATGTACGGAGCCCATGGATTTGACTTCCGAAACTTTATGCCTATAAAGTTCTCATGAACTTTTGAGGCGAAAGGTGCATTGAGATTTCCAAAGTAATGCTTTAGAATTTCAATACCGGGACTTTGTCGATTTAATGTTATAAACATTTGACGTACAAAGGTATATTAACTTTTCAAAAGTCGTACATCGCAACATACCACGCGACAAGCCAAATCAACACACTATCAGACAAGTATGTTGGCATGAGTGAGCCGACGATGGTGGTTCAGTCTTGTGTCCGCAAGGGAGCAAAGCGCACACAAGTGCCGCCTTCCGTCACGCGCGATACATCAGAGGGAGCGGAGAGAAGGGGGAGGGGGTCTTATAATTCTCTGATCTGTCATTCTGTGATTGCGCAACATGTTCATTTGCCTTCTTTAGCGCATTACATAGAATGAGTTTTTCTTAGATACGTAAATTTATTGGAGACTCATACCTATTTTTAAGTATCTTGTTGCAAGGTCTGGTGTACACGTGCAGTGAACTTTGTTCCCAGCGACACTCTTTTGCCCATTATAAAGCTGTATCTTCGCATTTGTATATTTCATTGTAACTGTGAATTTCTAATGTACGATGGCGAGGCAAATGAAAGTGAGCCAACCGACCCCGCGCAATAATGATTCTGTTTGTTATCTGCGAGGCATGCGCGTAGCACGCAGGCATCTGTCATTTACAAAAATGATACGCAGGCGTGAGTATAAATGTTCTTTAATGCTCTCCTACACTAGATTGAACATGGTTGCGTGACATAGTGGGTGCTGCAAAAGTTGAACAGCGTAGCGTCGTGAGGTTTTTGACAGCTGAAGGTGTTCCCCAAAAAGGAATTAGTCGCCGTATGGCTGCTGTGTACGTTGAACATTGTATTTCACTGGCCACTGTGAAGCTTTGGACCAAACTGCTCAAAGAAGGACGTGACAGTTGCAAAGACGATCTAAGACCGGGCCAAAGGCACCGCGCAATCACCTCCATTACAATTGCAAAGCTTGATGAGCTGATTAGACAAGAACGGAGGATAAGTATCGATGAACTTGCAGAGCGTGTGAACATCAGTCCCGATTCAGTTCACACCATAATTCATGAACATCTCGTTTAGCGGATCTTGTGCGCCCAGTGGATGCCCCATATTTTCAACCACCGCCAAAGGACGGAGAGGTTCGGCTCACCTGATCCGGTATCATATTGATGGTGACGGCTTCTTGTCTGTAATTGCGACCGGGGACTAATCATGGTTGCTACTACTACGAGCCTGAAACGAGAAGGCAAAGCTTACAGTGGAAAGATTTGAATTCACCACCCCCAAAGAAAGCAAAGACCGTCATTTCCGCCGGAAAGATGTTGTTGACTTTTTTTTTTCGAACTTCAGAGGCCCTTCCTGATCGAATTTGCTTAGCCTGGAGAGACTATCAATCGTTTCTGATATTGAGAAAAGCCGGATCGGCTGCGTGTGGCAATCAAGAACAAACGAGGTGGAAAATTGGCGAACGGGGTCATCCTGCTCCACGACAATGCCCGTCCCCACGGCCCTGATGAGGTTAACAAAAAACTGGCAAACTTCAAGTAGGAAGCGCTGCAACATCCACCATACATCTCAGACCAGCCGCCTCGCGGCTTCCACATTTTGCATCATGGAACCACATTCATGTGAGACAATGACGTGAAAGAGACCGTTACAGACTTTTTGAAGCAGCAACCCCAGGATTTTTATGAGACGGAAATCACGCGACTCGTTAGTCACTGGGACAAATGTCAATATCCTCCTGAAGACTACTTTTAAGTAAAGCACCCCGTTTGTCATACATTCGCATTGGCTCACTTTCTTTTGACTCGCCCTCGTATATTTTGCAGAACTCCTGACTTTTATATGTGCTCTCTCTTGTAACTATAATTTCGGCGCAATTGCTCACAATACACGACCGGTGACAGCTGCTCCTGCGCAATACATTGGGACAAAGGACAGCGTCATTGAGATTTTTCCCTGGCCGTTGCTTATGCACAAAAATGTAAACAAAACTCTTGAATAACAAAGTTTCATTAACATAGCTGTCCTCAACTTCTTCATTTCACAGCCTTTACACTTTTCATATGAGCCGCATGCACTGCTTTGCTGGTTTCGAACTGATATAGTTCTAAAGTTTGTGTGATATTTTGTTTACTTATTAAGTAGACAAAAAACATGGAAGCATTTAATCAGTTCTTTTGGGCAGAATCTTTGGGACATATGAGTATGTTTTTAATGAAAAAAATACATATTTTACTTGTCTTGACAGTGCGTAGCGTTCATGAATTCATTTGCAGCACCTTTGGCAATGGCAGTACAGTTATTATTCGTACATTTGATCATTCTGCAAATTCTATAAGGAGGAGACCGAGCTGCAACTTGAGCCCCCTCTCCCCCAGAATGAAATTTCTGGCTACGCCAGTGATAAGAACCGACAATTGATAAGGGTCATATCATGTTCGATGAGATTGATAACGATCGATGAGGGTTGATAATGGTTGTAATGGTAGGATCAAATTTCATACCATCGATAATGACACTGGGCTGCGTGTAGATGATAAAGTGGCATAATGCTTTCGCATACTTAGGCAACTCCCAAAGGAGCTCCAGCGTGAATTGTTTCTTTTACAAGAACTTCGTAATACTTAAAGGGACACTAAAGTGAAAAATGATTTCTTCTGCATCAGTAAATTACCGTTCTACAACACCAACTACACCACTCTTACAGCGATAAGACGTTTGATAAGCCAGAAAAAGCGCAAGAACGAAATACGGGTGGCGACGCCTACTTAAGTTCCTGCACCTTGGGGCTGTGACGTCTTGGATTTTGATGGCATCCTCTAGGGCCTACTAATCATATATAGCGGTACAGATTGACTACATTATGTTCTAAAGGAACCAAATAATAAACATGGCAAGTTTCGGGAACCTTTATTCAGCCACGCGGCCCAAATGCGAAAACATACTTTGGAATCCCGGACGTCACGCTGACGTACTGGCGTTGGGGTTTCGGCGCATAATTCAAAAGCTGATACTTGGACCTTCATTTTCTCACCTAATAATCAAACAATTTTTTTTAAGTGACTGCCTGCAGGGTTCTCAAGCAATGCTTCATTAGTCTAAACTGATTTATTGTTTCGTTTTACTGTCCCTTTCAACTTCACCAGTAAGCGTATTTTCTGGAAACAAACTAAAAACTAAGGAATGTTCAGCATTACGAAAAATAAATTGCGCAATTTAGTAATGATTTGGTCCTAACGAGGAGGCAGCGAGCAAAAAGAAACAGACGGGCATAACTCAAAAAAGGAGAAGCGCTGACTAGTAATTAGAGCGTTTTATTAACATGGGAGGCATTACATGGTGTCCCAACTAACGCGGGCCAAGCTGCTTAAAAAGAAAGAACGTTGCAACGAAATACGAGGATGGAGCCAAGAGTATTTTGCTAGCCATTCCCCTGCGCACACTGGGAATTTTTTTCCGATACACTTGATTAGTCAATAATTAAAAACTAAGAACTGAACAAATACTTACATAATTGCGTAACCTCGAATGTCAAATTGGGCATCACATTCGAAAAGACCACTAGAATAGTTTGCTGCCCGCTGCACTTTCATTAGTATATATTTTCTCCGAGTTTCTAAATTGTGGCGCAATACGGGATAAAAGAAAATTCGAACTACGTTTAATATTACAGGTCCCAAATCTGCTTGAAGCTGACTATGGAAACATCGATGCGCGAAGCAAAACTAATCAAACATTCTACGAGCGGAAGACAGATCTTCTACATCTGGTGGTCAAAAATAGAATGCGATGCATAATTCAAGACAACGACTAACCCATATTGGTTAATACTGTTTCTTCCGGCACCTAATAAGACATGTAAACTTAGTTAAGACAAAGATTGAACGTCACCTTTGTAAGGCATAACGTTCTTCACCAGGACTAATACAAATGTAATCGTTGTTACCGCCTTGTGCCCATGCAACGTTTTTTACTTGCCCTTTGCCTTTTTGGGACGACCCCGGGTACTAGCAAGTTGCCAGACAGGATGCATATATATATCGTTAGAATGCAGCAAGTCCTGAAACGGCAGCTTCCATTCCCATTTCAAGTTTTGAACACTCAACTAGCCTCGAATCACGTGAAACTTAAGGTCGGACGACACGCACGCCTGCCCACGCGCTCACTCCTGGCCGCTCGTGGCTATAGACCCCTTGACGGACTGCGCTTCGTATTGCGCTATTGACAGCGCTTCGAAACGCGCCATTGGATCTGGCTACTATGCGTCGCTCAAGCCGGTGCATGACAGAGCTTGTCCGCAACACGCAACCGGGCAAGACAGGAGCACACGAGTGCGAGCGCCAACTCAAACCCTGTCGTGCACAAAGCAAACGCGGCACATATACGCACTGCATTTGCACATATACCTGCGGTCAGCTATGCAGCGTTGATACCGCGGCCGCCACGACGAGTCCGCTCGCTGATCGCGCTGCGGCTCATAGAGAACAATCCCCTTTGGCACTCTTGGCGCATCGTAGGGGCCACAATCGGAAATATAATGGCGTCTACGCGAACGTCCAACTTGAACTGCGCGCCTCGGCGACGTTCACTAGGCGGAGTGTTATGGTCACGCCCCGCTCCGCCGTATAGCCTTTAAAGTGCAAGGCATCGCCGAAGGATCACAGGATCATAAGTGACATTCGGTCGCCAGTAACTCCGCTTCTGCTGAACGCACTGAAGTACTTTATTTGCGGGAAGTATTTCTGAAATAGTCTATTTTACTTGCAATGCATTTCTCGACTTCAATAAAAAGGGGTTGAAGGTCCCCTTAAGGCTCACTCTGTCCCGCGCAAATGCTGACCAATTATTATTTCCACACTATTATATGTATGTGGCGTTACTTACTGACCAGAAAAATACAGATTATTTCGTTACCCACCGTCTATTACGCGTGTCTTGGCGACTTAACGACCTCGGATGCCATGACTAAATCTTATTTGTCGAAACGCAATCACACCTAGCGCCACCACCGCGCAAACCGCTTTCTCGCAGGCATCGCAGACGACGGGGCAGATAGTCATTCGCCCCAGAAGTTGCGCGAAGTGCTGTGTTGCCGGCGCAGCCTGCACATCCTGAACAACCTGCAGCCCAGAGATCCTGAGATGAGGAACGTAACGACTCATGCCGTGAAAATATAGTGATGGTGACGGTGACGATCGACATTGACAAGAGTGTCATACTCAAGAAACGAGGCTCAAATCGTTACTGCGTTTAATCAAGAGGGTCGCATCCAGCTACCACTGTCAATTTACTTATTATCATATAGGGCTGGGGGAATTTTCGAGCACCTTCAGAGTGCCGATTTGTATGCCCATGTACGGTGCATGAACGCGTGAAATACAAGCATAAAGAGAGATAATTTAATTGAAAGAAGGCAGAGAGGTCGGCCTGAGCTAAGGTGCCCTAGCCTGCTACTCTGCACAGGGGGAGGGGGAACGGGGGCATAAAGATGTGATGAGGGATGATGAGGACATAGCAAGAAGGATGCGCATAGGTGAAAGCAAGTTCAGCACTCTTATGATGAACATTCGCAAATGTCGTCCATGAAGCCACAATCAGGTTTCGCATCAAGTCTGTAGTCACCAGTTCGAGTGAACTTAAAAATAGAGGCACTAGGGCGAAGCTGGTGTGTGGGCCTCCCCTGCGTGAACAGCACAAGCGCCAAACAAAATCTTTATAGCATATAAAGACCTGCAATAAGCGGCGCTGGCACGGCGAGCACTTGTAGGGCACTTTTAGCGGCCGGAGTCTCGAGACCACCGAGAATCACGCGCATTGACTCCACTAGGTGTTTCAGCATTTTTTGTACATTCTCCTTCTCATTGTGTTCATCTCCTTGCTTGCCCGTAGTGTCACCGGTTTCATTGGCCCTATAATTCTTGGCTTCATGGCGCAGAGGACCGCTAGTGCCCGCTGGCATGGCCGTGGGCCTAGAGGGCAGCAAAGGCCATTCCGTGTCTGTATCAGCCGGCCGAGGTGAATGTTTGCCGCGTGCTCTCGTGGACCTTGAATTATCAGTAGACGCCGTTACCGTCTTCGATGCACGCACAGGCAGAGGTGGTCGTGGTACTTGTGCCACGCTAGGCAGTTCTCCTGAAATGGTTTTGTGATGCTTCTGTCGCGAGCGTTGGTCACTTTGGCGAACGGATTGAGCAGCCTCTTTACGTGAAGATTGGTCTCTGGCCATTTTTCGAAGAATACGAACCTCTTGTTTCATCTTCGGGCATTCCTTCGAAGTCGCTTCGTGAGAGCCAGTACAGTTGGGACATTTATATGAGGACGCCTCACAGTCGGTGGTATCATGCTCTCCGACGCAACGCGAGCAGGTGGCTTTGCTTCTACAAACAGCGCTCACGTGTCCTATCTTGTGACATTATAAACGTCAGTTGCAATAGAGCTTCCGTATGTGTAGTTGCATGCCCGGCTTAACATACAGTCTGTGTCATAGCATATTCCTGAACAGTATATTGAGCAGCCAGCATCAAGCCGCACTGACACAGAAACCGCGTGAAGTTTCCTTAGTAATTAAGTGACCGTTTCGCCTGCGCGGTGCACTGAAGGGAACAAAGCATGCTTTGCTTAACATTGCGCGCCTATGTCATTCTTTAAATTTTTTTTGCGGTTAGTGTCCAGTGCATTTATCGCGGGTGACGCAGGTCTTCTGCTGGCCTCGATAGAAGCCATCAGCGCAGTAGCAGCCGATTTAATTAATATTTGGGGTTTTACGTGCCAAAACCACTTTCTGATTATGAGGCACGCCGTAGTGGAGGACTCCGGAAATTTTGACCACCTGGGGTTCTTTAACGTGCACCTAAATCTAAGCACACGGGTGTTTTCGCATTTCGCCCCCATCGAAATGCGGCCGCCGTGGCCGGGATTCGATCCCGCGACCTCGTGCTCAGTAGCCCAACACCATAGCCACTGAGCAACCACGGCGGGTGCAGTAGCAGCCGAAGCGACAGTCATCGGTGCACGCCGGTCTCACCATCGGGTGATCGCAAGTGGCCTCAACTCAGCTGCTGCTGACGCATTCCTTCCATGTCTCGCCTTCGGCGCATGGCTCAGCAGGCGGCGGACGCCCACTGTCCTCGCAGTCCGACGCATCTGTATTTTGATAAGGCAAGGAATGCGTATACCAGGGAGGAAGGCAGACAATTCGTCGTGCCACCATTACACGGGTAATCGTATCTTTCCGGATCCATAAGGTCAAATCGCTTGTACGGAGAGCTCGCTTCAATTTCCCAAATACGATAATCCCACTGAAACACAAAGGTTAAAAGAGTTCATTGATGGCTTTCTTTAAGTTGAGAATAATTATACCGTATCACTCGCCACCCCGGGGTCGCCTACGCTGATGGCATGTCTCCGAAGGAACCAAGCTTTTATTTCACAACGACTATTTTTAAACATTACTGAAGGTCTTAGCAGAAACACCTGCTACATCTGAGAAAATTTCACTATAACAGAATAAGGAGTGAACACTCTCGAAGTGCGTCAATTATCATTCAATCACCCAGTCAATTAATCGCGCCGCAACATCGTTAACCATATAATCAGTTAAATCAATAAAGATGCATTTTCAAGCATTCTAAGTTCTATAGGCCCACAGTCAACCTCGAAAGTTTACAGACCGCGGCATCTGAGAAAACGTTCAATTTCCGAACCGTTTGTTGCAGTAGCCAGTAATGGCGAATGACGTGCTTCTTGCATTTACTAACCACAGGTTGGAAATCCATATACCAAGTTGTGTTTCAACGCTGCGGAGATGTTCAGCTTTTCCTCAGATCTGGAGGTCCGTAAGCGTTTGCGGTTGACTCTACCTGCGCGAAAGTTTCATCAGAACAGCAGGAAGGTGGGAAAACACTTGGAATGGGGTAACTATACTGTTCAGTCAGCCAGATAGTTAATCACTCAGAAATTCTGTCAGTCAATCAAACAGTTGGTGAAATCATATCAGTAAAATCATAAGCCATTCGACTCTGTGAAAGTGGATGACCATCGAAGCTGTTTAGCAAGCGACACAGAGGTGACACAAAATTTTGAACAAAGCTACGAACTCATTTACCGTGACTTTTACATGTATTCGTGCGGACGACGGTACCACCACCCCGAGGAGCCGGAGGAAACCATACAAGCGTGACCTTTCGACGGGACCGCCACCAAGGGAGAGCGGAAGGAAAGGAAAGGAGATATGCAAGCGTTTCGAACGCCGACAGAGAGAGGGCGGTGCGAATGTAGACATGCCCGACGGGGGTCAAAGTGTAGTGCTGTGCTGATCTGCTGCTGTTCTGTGCTGATCTGCTTAATATCTAATACGAGTTCTATTTGGACCCAATATATTAAACTTATTTTTGCAAGTTGGCGGAGTGCTTGAAACCTGCGTGACCTCCGCCTCAGGTCGGCCCGATATTTCACTATCTCCGGGATCGGCCCACGGTTTTTGAACACGCAGAACCAAACTACACGGAGCCCTAGCCATAAACATCTTAGCTGTGAGTGAGTGAGTGAAACAACTTTATTTGGTCTACAATAGACGCGAGTAAACTCAACGTCACCTGGCTAAGCCCAATCAGGGGCCATCAGGTTAAACCTGATGGCCCTCTCGCGAGCCCTGTGGACTGCTAGGATTTGAGAGATCTGGTCCTGGGCCCTAATGAGCTCCATCGTTTCCTCTTGGGGGAAAGGGGTACCGGCAGAGGCGCAGCCCCACAGGACATGGTCGAAGTCCGCATAACCACCACACAGTGGGCAGTCCTGACTCGGGAACCGTTCGGGGTCCATTGTGTGCAGCGCCGCGCGACTCGGGTAAGTCTGAATGTGCCTTCACACCGAAAGCGGAGCGTCTAAGCGGACAAGCGGATTTTCAAAGCGGCGAGGCGGCGAGCGCCCGCGCCTGTTCAGACCGGCCGCGTTGTCTGGCTATCCGCGCCGCCGGGAAGGCGGGGCATCTCGCAATTTCTTTAGCAATTTCAGGGACGTGCCACCATCTCGCGGCACTTTGGGTTAGTGCGCGCACTTTCGATATTTTTTCTTCGAGGTTCGTCGCGCTCTCGTCCGCTATCTACTTTTGCAAAATGATGAGCTCAGACGAAGAAGACGAGATCGTTGGCATTTTACTCGCCACTTGTCTAGTCGATTTTCAAGATTTGTTGCAGCGCAACACAAGACAAGGACAAAAGAAGGTATAAAGCGACGACACGGCGCCGTGTTGTCGTTTTATACCTTCTTTTGTCCTTGTCTTGTGTTGCGCTATAACAAACCTTACTATGAATCCCAACCAGATAGCCCAACTTGCCGTTTTGACGCTTTTGAATAACAGAAGCGAAAAGCCCAAAGAAAGACATTCGTTTACATTCCTTCACCAGCGCTTCCGCAGTGTCGGGTCCTGATTGGCTGCGGCCAAAGCGGCCAACTTATCCGCGCGGAAAAAATCGGTCCGGGCGCGATCCGGCCAAGCGACCGCGTATTTTCCGCAAAGCGGAAAATCCGCAGCCGCTGGGCCGGATCCGCTTGTCCGCTTGTCCGCTCCGCCTTCGGTGTGAACGTGCCTTGAGAGTGACTGCCTGGACCCTGCACTGCGAGGAGTGCTCCATTTATCTTGATAATTATCTTGATAGATAATTATGATTGCAGATCTCTATGTACGAGCATAGAGGCTCGGGTAGCCCCGGAGAGGACGCGTTACCCGGCGCACGGTCAGTCAAACCTCGTGCTGTCGAGTGCGCCTCCTCGTTGGGATTGAGCGAGGTACCCTCAATGGTTCCAAGGTGCGCAGGGAACCAGGCCAATGAGTGATGTTTGATGCCTTTAGCATTTTGGATGATACGTAGGGCCTCGGGAGCCATCATTCCCATCTCAAAGGGCCGGACAGCGGCCTTGGAATTTGAATAAATCGTGTCATGTACACTGTCCGTCAATGCAAGAGCAATAGCAACTTGCTCTGCAACGCTGGAACTAGAAGTGCGGATGGTAGCGCAGCTGAGGACTTTGGAATCCCAGTCGATGACCACTGAGGAGAAGGCTTCTTCTTGAGCGTACGAAGCATGCCCGATCCTTGTTCAAGCGGGCACTGGCGAGTGGAGCTTTACCCCTGGCCCGTCTTCGTCCTTCGTTGTAGGTGGGCTGCATATTGCGTGGCATCCGGTGTATGGAAATCTTGGATCTTACGTTGTTGGGCAGCTTCACAGCGTCGGGACCGACGACCGTGTAGTTACGTCCCAGCTCGCCAAGTATGGCTCTGCCCGCTGGGGTACCGGAGAGCCTTGCAAACTGAGAAAACTCTTGGGCTTCAACAATTTCTTCGAACGCGTTTTCAATTCCCAATTTGAGGAGGTCTTTTGTGTGCGTTCGGAAGGGAAGGCCGAGGGCAAACTTGAAAACTCTCCTGATTAGGGAATTGTTCTTTTTGCGCGCCGACACGAGCCAGTTGTGCATAGCCCCTGAATAAGCGAGGTGGCATAGCACGAAGGCGTGGATAATCCGGATCAGATTGTCCTCCCTGATTACGCGGTACCTGTTCGCGATTTTTCGAATCAGGCCGCGGGCACTTTCGTTCTTGGAACGAAATGCTGTAGAAAATAATTTGGAGCGTTTATCAATTCTAGACGTCCTGTATTAAGTTGCTACAACGTGCCTTGCCAAGTCAAGAGTTCCCCACGCTCGCTCACTAAGTTCTTCGCAGTGATGCCTGCGTCTGGACGCAGTAAGCAATTTTATACGCCGAATTTCTTCTTTGCAGGAACAGTTTAACCAGAGTCATTCTAATTTAACGTTTCTCTAAAAAGTTTTCAAGTAAGGGCGTTCGAAGCGGACAATAGTAATTGTCGATTTCGTCTCTTTTTTTCCTCCGTGCAAGCTCCTAAATCGATGCAGGCCCGCGTACTCGATCCCCTGCGCATAGTGTAGTAAAAATTTCACACACCGTATATGGACCTCACGACCTTGGATGTTTGATTCGCTTTCATATTCACAGTAATTTTTTCACCTACACTGAAAGCAATTACAATTGTTGAGAATAATGAATCAGCAAATGTACTAGAATCACGCTGTACGCCTCGGCAAACTAAATAGCCTACGCTGGGCTGTAACTCCACAAATACTTCGAAAACTATAATGTATTAACTTCATAGTTACCTCTGAAATATCGCAGACAGTCATACAAACATCAAGCATTTATTTATAGGCACCTCCTAAATGCTATGCTCCAAAGCGAGAAATGCAAGTCAGATAAGTATAAGTACTGCCGGCTACATAAGATTATTGAGTTAACAAAAGCAACCTGTCATTTCTTTTACTTTTTTCCTTGACGGAAGCTTTTAAGACCATTACCATTAAGAATTTGTTCTCTCTGGTTATCTGAAGACGCTGGTTCGCCAGTTAAGAATATTTATCAAGGTCTCTGTGCCATTTTGCCGGTGCACATTATACGCTGACAACGACCTCAATGCCAAAACGAAAAGGGAATGGACACAGCGCTTGCTTTCGTGCTATGTGCATGAACTGTGCGCATTATGACATCCTCTAAAATTATGTGGTAGAAAATAACCTACCAATGCATTGAAATCCAAAATCAAGAATGGGGCTGACAGATGGAGTGAGAGAGAAGTCATAAGGGAAATGCGAGGAGGTTAACCGGGAGGAACCCGGTAGGCTACCCTGCACAGGGGAAGGGGGAAAAGGGGTTAGAGTAGCACACTGTGGTATAAAGGTTTTAAACAGGGACAAGGTGCCTCAGAAAGGTTGGACAACGTTTCGATAGGAGGACCTATCGTCGTCAAGGGCCCCTGACGAAGATAGGTCCCCCTATCGAAACGTGGGCCAGCCTTTCTGAGCTCCTTACCGTTGCACTGCACTCCGCTTACGACGGAGTGTTCTTAGCCAAGCCTTTTGTGCAGCTGATTAGTGGCTTTTTTTTGCTGTGTCTCTGAGACGTTTCCAAGTCAGAAATAAAGATTTCATTTGATTTGATGTGATTTGTCATCGAGTGTTCTGCGTCAGTGCGCTGCCTTGGGGCCAAGAGTTTCTCGCAAGTCTTGCTGTGGAAAAAATTACCTTCGTGGTACTATATCAGATTGACCTTTTGTTGTCCCTTTTTGGTCTTTATTTTTCAGCCTTTCTTTCAGAGCAATATCTCCAAGTGAGACGCCATTTTATAGAAGCGATGTGAGCATTGCCATTTAACTTGAGCAGAGACAGCTGCTCGAAGAAATTTTACGTCACCAACAGAATCTCACTATTCGAAAAAAGAAACGCCTCGATTGGATAAGGTCAAATCAGCTTTTCTTAGAAACCCGTCTACCAAGAATGCAAATTAAAAAGCAGAGAACCGGTAATCAATACGGTAACATAATAATATATGACCATAAAGAAAAGCAAGGTGCACTTCCAAGAATAAAATAACAAAATAATGAGTAGAATAATAATAAAGTGTACACGTTCAGATGACGCGCTAGGAAAACAACAGACTGTTATGCTGGCAGCACTGAAGGAACATTTTCAATGAACCCAGGGTGCGTAGACATGGCAGCAACATGCTGGGGAATCTCATGATATTTAGAAAAAAAGTTTAGATTAGATTGTGGTTGTGTGTGACTGCGGGCGTTAGGCTTAAAGTTTGTAACGAGTGCGTGACATATGGCACATGGTTTAGTAATCTATAAACATATGCTTCTGTGTAACCAGGAGTATCAGTGAATTTTAAATATACCGCCATTTTGAAAAGACCGTGGGTTGTATGTAAAGGCACCTTCCTCGAGGTTTCATATTTAGAAACTATTGTCTGCTATAATATTTTAGGCGATATTCTTCGAGCTGATAATTGGCGACAGATCAAAGTTTTCTGCTAATCCGTTCGAGAATTTCGGTCTTACCAAATTTGCGGGCAACGCTAGTATTCAGCCGGGCATGATGTGCGTTGTTCTTGCAAACAAGGTAGAAAAATTTGCCCCAAAACAGTGTTTTCTAAAAAAACTTATTGGGCAAAGGTTAATAAACTAGCGAATTTTCTCTTTTCTTTCTACTTATTTCATCACGTATATACCTGGGGTGGCTCGCAGGAACATTTATTAATGAAAATAATAACGCATTTAAGAACGTGTTCTTAAATGTTAAATAGACAACGCCTAGTCCGCACGAGAACGCGTTTTTACCTTCATTATTACTTTCGTTAATAAATGTTCGTGCAAGCCACCCCTGCTCATCCGTCAGAACAGCATCTATAATTACGAAATGCTGAAAAGGACTTTTTGTATGGTGGGAACTTATGCAAATTAAGCTCACTTTTTTGTGTATCTGCATCCCGTCTGAATGCAATGCCCCATTCGCAGCATGTTACATGTAGAGTAACACTTTAAAAACGAAACCCTTACAAATTCCTTAGCAATTTTTCATCAAAGCAAGAAAACGATTCTATCCAGATCACATTTATCCGGTAATCGTCGAAAGCTCGACAAGAGTCCTGCAGCTTAGCGGTGGCGCGACTAAGAAATTCTGGCAACAACAGCACGCTCTTTTATGAAGAGCTTAAGCAAATTCTTCATCAACGCGGACATTGGGAGCGTCTAATAGAGGAGAGGTTTTTTTGCACTTGATCTAACCCCCACTGCTCTCTGCGCATTCGCCGCATTATATTCTAAAGTGCTGTTATCTTATTTGAGGGGTCTTCGAAACACAAGAAGTTGTCTCTGGCGTGGGTTAGTAGTTAGTATACGCGGCTCTCACCCAGGTGGTCTGGGTTCAATTTCCCTATGGCGTAAAAACATATTTTTGCGTTTATTTCTATTGTTTGTCATGTTATTTTCTTTAGTACGCCTCGACAGGGTGACAGGTTAGGTTAGGTCACGCCGACGGCGCGCGCCCGATACAAACCGTCTCGCGGCTTCCGTCGCTATTGGGGGGGGGGGGGGGGGAGGGGGGAGGACTTACGGAGTCGCCATCTGGCGGAAGCGTCTCCCTTGCGTAGTATGAGGGATCACACGGCGCACTCCTCATAGGTTTCCCTTAAGGCGCTCAATGCAAACACCACGCGGCAGCTCTCCTGCACATTTATGTGTGTACTCTCAAAACGAGGGAAGTTTTTGGCTGTCGATGCAATGATCTTGGGCAAACCGAAAGCACAGAATCGTTTACAGACGCCATCTCTTTATTGAATGCGTACAGTGGAAAGCCACTGCGCGTGGTCGCCGCGATGGAGTCGCCCGAAGCTGCTTGCGTGAAAGGTCGGCAATCGCTGAGAGTAAGCTATGGGAAATATGTTCGCATAGTCTGCGGTCTATAAAACCAAACTGCGCATAACAGAACGAAGCCTCAATGGATACGGAGGTCGCAGGGGTTCGCGGCGACCGACTGCGCGTCTGCATGCATGCCGCGCACAATTTCTCGCTTTCACTGAGAGCGTTTTCGCACCGTGCTGTGAGCTTTAGGCTACAGAATATGAGCATTTAACCGTCCACAAGCAACTATTGTTGCGTCGACGTTATCAGAGCTGTTCAAAAACAATTTCGTTTTTACACGGGACTTCGACGCCTACGGCAACTGTGATGTACCGTTGCGACGATTCAATATCTTTTGTCTTCAAAATTCTCGGACCTTTCAACATTATTTCTAAAGTTGCGTCGCACTGTATGGACTCAGCGGGAAATGTCGCGCTCGTTCTTTTTCGTAATCCAGTGCGCTAACTTATAACACAAACCTAACCATATGCCCTGCCTTTGTTTAATGTGCTTTATACCACTCCCTTTCCATTCCAGTAAACTTGCCGGTGTCTGGCATCAGCAAGTTCATAGACCAAACCATCGTGACATTAGCCCGGCAGCGAGCGTGGGCGAGCGTCTCAGTGCGCGTTTTCTGCTACTCGCCGAACATCGCAGTCCCGGCGCCGTAGCAGAAATATTCCTCGCGTCTGTGCTTGCTGCATACCCCAGTTGTAGCCCATGGCTGTTTGCCGGTCTTACGTTTCGCGAGCCAAGCTTCATGCAGCTTCTTGTCCTGCGGCTACGTGTGAATAAGGCTGACACCGGGCTCCGTTGCGTACGTCCGGCACTGCGGCTCCGAGCAGTAGTCTACCATGCTGCACTACCTATTATAGTCATTTCAAATGTTGTCAAGCAGACACCCAAGGCGGGAAAGCCTCAACACTTAATCAGAACCGCAGCGCAGGTGGGACTTTAAACTTTCGTTTTCAGCTCGCTTTGGAGCTTCTGAAGTAGCCGACGCGGCCGCTGTGTCCACGTGATCCCTCATGCCACGCCACGCCGACGGCGGCGCCAGCTTTACCAGTGGTGGAGCTCGCCTCCAATAGCAAAGCGGCGAATGCGGAGAGAACAGTGGGGGTGAGATCAAGCGCAAAAAACCTCTCCCGTTTACATGCAGTTTCGCTCTGCATCATTGCTAGCGACGGACAACTTTTCAACCTTTATGGAAGGCTTCTCCGCCGGGAGGAATCGGGTAAGACCCTGTATTTCTAAATGTTACTCTCGGCCACAATTCTGGAGAAATTGACTTTTGCGTGAAAACCACAGTTCCGCGGGTATGTGCTGATCCGTTATTTAAACAGAAGGAAATCATTCAAGACGTTTTTCGACCCACCATCGGAAGCCAAGGTCAGTGCTGCACAGCACAGAAAAGCTACCACAAAGGCCGTCTTAATGGGTGGCAACCCGACATGGTTGCCCAGTGGCTATGGTGTCGGGCTGCCGAGCACGAGGTCGCGGTATCGAATCCCGGAAACGGCGGCCACATTTCGATGGGGGCGATATGCGAAAACAGTCGTGTGCTTAGATTTAGGCGCACGTTAAAGAAACCCAGGTGGTCGAAATTTCCGGAGTCCTCCACTACGACATGCCTCATAATCAGAAAGTGGTTTCGGCATGTAAAACCTCATAATTTATTTTTTTTCATGGTGGCACTTTTCACTGAACTTAATATCGATTCTTCAGGCTAGCAATGCCAAGAAAAATGCCTATTACGAAGGCACGAAGGATGGACACAGCACTGGACACAGCGCCTGTTATATATTCACTTATCAGCGAAGACGCCGATGTTCTATTGTCGGCTTCTGCCAGATCTTTTACCAACCTATCGTCCCAGAGCTATCATGAGCGATAAGCGCTTGCCTACAATTTCGTCGTACTCCATGGTCGTCTACAGAATTCTTGCGACGAGAACGAGTCTCCCGTAGACACGTTTAGCAACGCATGCTGTCTAGACGTAACAAAAACAAAAACGATAGTGGAACACGCCTCCATGTACGAAGTTGTCGAGTGCCTGAAGAGAGCGGCAGCCTTTTGCGAAAACCGCGTTTATCGAGATAAGGCTGGCGCGTCTTGAAGCAACACGCAGGTGGGTTGTTTTTAGTTTCCATAAATGTCTGTTCGTGGCACCAGAAGCGGTGGCCAAAAAGAAGAGAAAGCAAAATAACGCTGGCGATCCAAAGTACAGAGACTACGCCATGTTGTATAGCCGCAACGACGAGTTAGCCATTTCAAATCAGAGGTGGGCTCATAGGGCCGGCGTCTCATGCAGCTTCTTCCAGAGCAAATACGCTGTCGTTTCTGTATACTTCTGTGTTCGTATGTTATGTTATGGGTGAATTGATGTCAGGAGATTTAGGTCGAAAATACCTTGGCTACACCATTTTCAAAGTACTCAGAAACACTTCTCAAGTAAAAAAAAACTTAACTGAATGCTACTCGTGTTCTTGACGATTGAATAGCTTTCTGATAACCCCTGCTTCAAGTTATGCATAGCCTCTGCCACCATATTGCGGAGTGCAGAAAAAAACAGCAAGCTGCATCCATGCATTATTTATCAGCCTTAACTGAAACTCACACACAGGCACTATGACCACGTGACCAACGCTTTCAGTTTTCTGTAGACGACAGACTGCACAGTCCATTGGTTTCTCAATAAATGTAACGGAAGCTCTGGCCTAACATCGCGTAGATACCTACGCTCGCCGACAGCAAGCGTGGCTGTTAAATGAGTGCCTGAACACTTTGTAATGACTCCCGCACGTCACATGGATTTCCACATGCAGGCCTTGACGGAGATTTCGCAAGCCACCTCCTGCACTGCCACACAGCTATAACCTAAACCCCGACCCACATTTCCTCTTGTGGCGCACGCAGACGTGTTGGCCGTAAAATAAGTAATTACGCAACGAAAGCACTTCTTCTACGTCATCCCAATTCGAACGTACTCCTTCTAACCATCTGACAATCTGCTATCACCAGCTGCATTGTTATGAATACCAGCACACCGCTATATTGGCTCACAGTGGTACGGACCATAGTCAACTCTCCTCCTTGTGCAAAGGCCTGGGCCAGCAGCGGACCGGGTAGGGCGTCACAAGGATGTGGGATTTCTTTTCAATATTTTCCTTACTTCTCTGCAAAAGCCAATGTCAGCCTGTTCAATATGGAAAGGAAGCATCGTGCTTCATTTCTTAGCGTCCGAGGTGGCAACCTCCAGGAAGTGGAACGGCGCCGAAAACAGCGCCGACATTATTGCCACCATAATCACCGCAACCAGTGATGGCTATTCTGACAATAGCTTCCATTCTGGGGCGAGCTGCAAGGTGAAAAAAAAAACGACGATAACGAACACTCGTTGACGGGACGGGGCGCCATGTGCGCTCTTTGCCCTCGCTTTTGCACGCCTTAGACACGGCCGAGGAGCTGATCGAGGCACATTTATCCAGTCAGCGAACAAGGCTGGCGATTACGGAAGCAGGGAGGTCCATTCTCTTACGCCTGGGGCTCTCTGCCCCATCTGAGCCATCCGCCGCCTCTGACTGTGAGCTTACCCCATACCATCCGGAGAAACATCACCGTACGTCCTCTACCTCGCAATATGCACCCAGTGCACCACGCAGAGCGAAGGGAGTCCCGGGCCCTGGCCATACACAATGAATACGGGACTTTAACCTCTGCAGCCTACACGGACGCGACTTCTTACTCCAGACGCGCAGCCACAACAGCCACCGTAGTCGTCAAAACAGAACATCGGAGCAGCATTTCGCTCACACGAAACAATCTCCTCCAAGCCGAGGAAGCGGCCATAGCTCTGGCGCTCTCCCAAACAGAGGTTGAAGTCATAGTGCCCGACTCCCAACAGGCGTGCCCCAACTTTGCTAGCGGCAGAATTCATACCACTACGCACCGGATCATCAATCAAAAGCCGCCAACGAGATCAGTCATGATCATCTGGGCGCCAGCTCATCAAGACATTCCTGGCAACGAGGTCGCCAACCACGTGGCTCGAGATCTGACCCACCGAGCCGACGCCGAGGAATCTGAACCTGAGCGCAAGCACCCTCTAGTCTCTTACCAAGACATCAGAGAACACTACAAGCTAACCCGCAGAACATATGCACCCCCACACAAGTCACTACCTAGAGAGCAGGAGCGATTCCTCCGAGCTCTACAGGTTAATACATTCCCCCACCCAACCAGAAATCACCTCATACACCCTACAAAATTCTCTCCGCAATGCCGCTTCTGCGCAGAGCCCGGGTCCCTCAGGCACATAGTAGGGGGTTGCAGAGCGGCACCATTAAATCCTCCGAACCCTTACCCCACTAACGAGCTTTGGGAGAGAGCCTTGGCCAGCTCCGACCTCGAGGATCAGCAACGGCTGATTGCGAGGGCCCAGGACGCGGCCCGAGCTCAAGGCATTCTGGAATGAGGACGCCTCTCCAAAGCTGCATTTACCTAATAAAAATGTTTATTCTCTCTCTCTCCTTCTATGCCAGTAAGTCTCTACAACTTACTGAACCAGAACTTACTGACACTGATCGCGACAATGACTGAAAAACTAGTCTCAAAGGCTCCGTAAGGCCTTAAAAAAGTGTAAAAAATGTGCATAATGGCATACTAAGAAATACTGAAAAGTACCGGAAAAGAATTCATCTTGCCACACATGAGTACGCAAGTGCAAGGACGACTGCCAACAGTACGATAACCTTTAGCCCAGTGAGTGTTCCACATATTCATTCACTGCAGTCGCATCTTTACTGCTTCGACGAAATGCTGCGAAGCACTTTGGGCATCGCTGCAGTCAGCTCCAACCTTATCCGGCGCTGATCTGGGCACGCACACGTGCTTTAGGCAACGGCTTGTCTGGTAGAAATGTGCTTCATGTTCTTTTCTTTGTTTGTTCTTGCGCTGCATAACACGTTCTCACCGTCAGACAAGACTTTCCCCTCTTCTCTCTCTGCGTGAACGTGGGGCACCGCATTTTTCGCGATGTCCATAAGTACCTTCGAGGGCGTGGCGACACGTGAAAATAATAAAGGGCATCCACAACCACAGAGTTTCCTACACTATACTAGAGGTAACTCTGGCGCAGCAGTCGTCGAACCACCATGGGAAGGATGGGAAGTACATTGATTCGTCTGATCTTCGTGCTGTTTGAATCCCACCGATGGCAACGGTTGTTGTGGTCGCACCGATGGTACGACCTGTTGGGAACTCGGCGCTGACGCCCGTTGTTGCACCTGGGTCGCAAGCCCCAAGGGTAGCGTTGGCCTGGCGGCCTGGGGTACAACTGGAAGCATCCGAAGGTCCCGGCAAAGCATGAGTCGACTGGTAACAACAAAACAACTTGTTTATTTTAACATCGCAAAGAGTTGGCGGTCAGGTTGACCGAAGTAGAGAGACGGGAGAGCACTTTACTCAACAGAAGAAATCGGAGCCCTCCTTTTGGCGTCCGGGGGCAGCTGTTTTTATACTCTCGCAGTTGAGGGCAAGAAGGAACCCCTCAATAGACGAGCACGTGATTGTACAATGAGATAAGGTGACGCATACTGTCGTAGCGCCGCCGGTCGGGCACAAAGACTGGGAGGAGAAGGTGACTTCTACTGTCGTATCGCCTCCGGTCGGGCACAATGGCTGGGAGGAGAAGGTGACCCCTGCTGTCGTATCGCCTCCGGTCGGGCACAATGGCACATACACTCACACACGCACATGAAGACACGTGGCATCGGAACATGCCTGGACGCGCTTGGCGGGGAGCGTAGCGGCGACGCCGAACGGGCCAAAATGTCTGCCGCTTTCTTGCAGTCGCGCCGGCTAAACCGCGCGTCGTAGGCGAAACGTAACAGTGCTTGTGGAATCAGACGTTCTTGTGGATACGTTTATTACCCTTTCTGTGCCTTCATTATCGTAAATTTCAGACCATTCTATACTTTTTTAAGTGCAGAAGACGCTGGCCAAGGTGCACAATAGCTACAAATTGCAGCGGTTCAGCTTGTCGAGGGGGCCAAATCGAAACGTGCTATGCGTCTCTAGGCAGTGGCCTGCCCGTGATAAATTAATAATGGCGTTATATGTCGCTGGTCGGTGCACTCGTCCGTGGCGTAATAGTTTCACTATCGGGCGTCTGCGCTGGAGGTCCTGTGTTACAATCATGCGGTCGAAAAATTGTACTAATGTTTATATAATTACATATTACAAGGACGAAGTTTAGGCATTTCCACGTGCTTCCCATAGTTACTATGCTGGCTGAACCGCCGCCATTGCAACACCCGTAGACACTAGCGCCGGAGTTCCCTCCAGTAATTATTGTATGAAACTCTACGTCCACAGCCATCGGCGGCCACCAAAGGCGTTCTGCGAGGGAAAACTAATATCTCCACGCATTCGCATCATGTGACCCCTCATGTGCCTACGCGCTGGTAGAAGTTCTCGCCGAAGGAGGCCGCCTTTTACCAGTACGCTCACCATTGATTTGCTGCTACTACTTGCCGGAGAGAGAGACGGAAGGAAAGAGAAAGGCAAGGTGGGGGTTGTTAACAAGAACCTGAAATTCGGTTTGTTATTTTGCACTTGGGAATAGAAGAGGGGGAGATAAAGAGACAAGTTCTTTTTTTTTGTTTACGCTGCCCAGATACATAGCAACTGCTCAGTGGACAAGTGACTGGAAAAGTTGTACTTCTCAGAAATGTGTTCATGCGATCGCTGCGTATTTGTGACGTCCTTTATTGCCAGGCGGGAATGTATAGGCCTATCCAGGTTACATGACCTAACCTCAAAATTAAAAAACTAATGTTTATGTTTGCTGGGGTCCAAAGGAGTGATGCTCTCAACATTACCCTTACAGAGGCTGGGAATACGGTGTTTCGTCTCCATGTTTAAGCTACATATAATGATAAGTCTGGCTAAATCAGAATCAGATCTCGAAGCTAAAGTTGAGGATATGTCCTCGAGGCAATCCTCATCAAACTGCGACAACAGCACTTCGCAACGGTATAAATCTTTCACAGAAGCAATCTTTGAAATTGACGCGAAACTTCTGTCGGTAACTACGCACTTTTCTTCCCTTACCAAAGATGTAAACTTTACCAACATTCTCAGTAGAGTTGACTTCTTGCAGTCAAAAATTCATTGAGTGAATACGCAGGCAGATTCCACTCACCGTGGAAAAATATCCGTAATGCAAGACAAAATCAACGATTTGACATATCGATCAGGAAGATCCAACCTCTCGTTTTATGGCATTGCCGACATTGACCAATCCGAAAATAGGGAATGTCCGACTGTATGGTCACAAAGTTTGGCAAGGAATCAACTCTACTTGGGTGTCAAATACGTTGCGAGAGCACACATACTGGGTGGTTTCGTTACTGGAAATAGGCGACCAATTTTAGTGAAATTTTATAATTTTAACGAAGTCGACCCTATTTGATCCCACGGCTTAAAAGTAAAAGCAAACTTTGAAATTAAAAAGGAAAAAAGGAAAGTTTGAGTATTGCACGAGAGTATTCGGAAAATGTACGCGATGCACTGCATAGGCTCTGGCAGTTGATTCAGACAATAAAGAAGGACGAGGACCAAGTGCGCCTTGTTTCAGAGCGCAGCTCTTGGGCTTGCATTCCTGCGGCGAGCGTCCGCGCCGGTAGCGGCGGCGTAACCGAGTGAACGAGCACTGAGAAAGATGACAGAGAGAATGCAGGATGGCATATGAAAGACGCGAGCCGTGAACGGCGGGGACCAATGAGGGCGGGCCCTTCAATGACGTTCGGGCATGTAGCTGGTGTTGACCTCCCCACATACGAAGGTGAGACGAGTGCCCTTCAGACAACTTCGGGGTATTTAGATAACAGGACCTTTACAGAGGAAAAGATGTTTCAGCCATGGCCTCGTGCATCTTATGTGCAAGGCTACAAAGTCGCTGCTGCGTCTTTTTGAAATGCACCAGCCTGTATGAACGCCTGTGACCCAATCAGAGATGAACGCTTGCCTGTGCAAATGTGCAAAGTATGACCTGCTCTCTTCCTTCTCCACTTTCAGTCCCCTTTCCCCCATCCTCAGTGCAGGGTAGACTACCGGGCTCAGCCTGGTAAACCTCCCTGCCTCTCGCTTATGACTTCTCTCTCTCTTTCTCTAGCCTTAATATATCGCGAAATCAAAACACACAGAGAACTGCGCTGAAATTTCGCAACAGGGAGTACCGTATTCGTCGATGAATTTTCATAATAAGCTTTTTGCGAGCGACCGGAGTGTGCAGAATGCAAATGTCAATCGTCATATACTTATTCCAAATTGAACCAGTCGGAGGAATTAGCCCCTGATTTCTTCGCTCTTGCGTACTGTCTCACTCATATCAACGCTGCTTCCTTGCCCCTTTTAATATTGTGATAACTTTGCCGCTTTCTTTTTGTAACCGAATTTTAGAATCGCACCCCGTAAGTCTGCTGCCTTGTCATCATTACCCAAATCATGTTCTGCCCCCATCGTGGCACTGACTGAAAAGTGGTTGCAATGAAAAAGATTATCGGATGGCACTGTTCAAGCTGGTTGGTGCGTGATTTTTTTCTCTACGAAATGATATAAAGAAGAGGAGGTTGTGTCCTTATCGCCATAGAAATGAAATTTGTTGCTTTACACACTCGTATTGATTCTTTCTTACAGCGTGTGTGGGTATTGATCGAGTTCGGCTCTGCTGATATAACTGTGTGCCAAGTTTACCGCCCTCCGATATGCGAATGAATTTAACTGCTAAGTATTGTCCTCATGGACAATTTTTGAACTCTATTTTGCTGATATTGGGAGACCTATACTTTCCAGAAGAATACTGGCGCATGCAATCCGTTCCGTCAGGCCCCCATGCCGAGCCTCATACGTTTCTTCAAACTTAGCCCACTTATCAGCCATCCCACACAATGCACTCCAATATCTGCAAGTGCACCAGATTTGGTATCAACAACTGATCCTGGCATTATTTCAAACATAACCCACTTTACTGGTCTATCCTATCATGCTATCCTAACCTGAGTAGACCACTAAACAAGCGTCAAAATATTTCTTAACAAAGGTGATGGTTTGGAATGGTGAAATTTGCAGCAATCGATTCCGAACTTTCTCATTCTGCTAATTGTTTTCTCGGCGCGAAATTAACACGCACAGTTTCATAAAACTGGAGTCTTCCTAAAAACGTTCTAACCAATCTATTATATAAGTTGATGCCTACATTAACTATTAGGAATGGTAAAAGATGTGCCACGGTTTAATCATCAACTACGGCGCTTTAACAATAAAAAAAATATTGCACAGGCAAGGACAAATGCGCCAACTTTTCGATTCGTGGCAGCGTTACAAAGATCCGCCATAAAAAGTATCAGTTCTTGCGCAAACCACCCAACTCCGTTTTTTTACCGCGGCTTGTCATCGATGGTTACTAATGAACTTCGCGGACTATAGCACGTCAATACCAGCGCCGCTGTAGGTTCAAATCATCTTCGTCGCCACTTGGTGACAGAACCAACTTTTATGGGCGGTTTGAAGGCAAGACTGATTCAATTTCTGAATTTGTAGCAGAGCTGCGTTCCCTCTCGAGTTCGTACTACTTCGTGTAACTTTTTTTTTCTCATGAAGCGCTGATGGAGAGATTCGTTTGTTGATTGCGAAGAGAATATATCCAGCGCGTTTTTTTGGCGCAATATAAAATGTTAACATTTAGTTCCGGTGTCTTAGGGATCCGGAGACGAGAGTAGAACAGCATCAAAACAGTTTATTGCTACATCATGCAGCAAGAACGCAAGTACAAATGAAGGTGGCCAGAAGAGAAACATTCTTGCTTTATAAGCAATCGCGATTGGGTCATGTGACTATCTCGAAGCTTTACTTGCTGACATTATCGACAACACGTGGAGCTATCACATACATGCCATTTCCTCCCGCTTAATTTGTTGGGAGACACCGTTATACAAAAAATGTGGTAGCCGACCCTAAATTTTGACTTACATATCCTTTAGTGACACTTGGACGTCGGCGTTGGTCTTCTTAAGTTTAGGAGAAACGAACGCAAGAACCGAACGAGAATCAACTGTTTTCCATTAATTAGCCCGTTAAATACTATACCACCTTCTTGTGTGCGACATCATTAGTGACGTAATTACTTCCACTTTCTGCTTAGCGGTTTCTAGGAATTTCTCCAAAGTCGTGCTCAAGGGCGGGGCGGAAGTCTCTAAAGTCTGTGATATTGTGCTTTCCTGTGCTGTAATCGGTAATTTATAATGAATTCTAATTATTACAGGCACTTCAGTAACTGAACTTGTAACTGAACTGATGCTCTTATATCATATCTATAGCGTGTGTGTCACAACTCTATTGATTATCCTGCAATTGATGGCCTGGGTCCAGGCCACGCCGTGGTGAGGGAAGAGGCCCTGTCTCTCAGTAGCTTTCCGGGCTTGCTCGATGGCCCAAAGTTGATCCTGAAGATCTGAGCTAGTCAGTGCAGCTCTCCACCGCGCCCCTAGTTCATCCGAGGGACGGCAATTCTCCTCTGAACAAATGCAGAATACCACAGTATACGAAATAGGGTAGCTCCTCCATCATCACATAATTTACATTTGTCATCAGGGTATAATTCTGGAAACATGCGGCTAACATGTACCGGGTTCATGTAAGTTCTGGTTTGAAGGTGCCTCCAGTCAACCGCCTGAGACCAGTCAAATTTTGGGCTAGGAGGTGGCTATATACACCTCGACTTTCTATAGTATTGCGTAATGCCACTGAACGAGAAGAGTCTATCCCTATGCTTCCGCTCCATCTCCTCCTCGGTCAGAGCCTCCCCCCCCCCTAATCGGGCGCCATTAATGAGTCCTCGCGCAACACGACGTGCAGACTCGTTAAGGTTGAGGTGGTGGTGCATTCGCACGCTGTATGGGCCGGAAACCAGATGATTATCTTGCCGTGAAGTGCCTCAGATTATATGAGTTTGGCTTCACTGTTTGAATTCTTGCAGCCTCAGCTGATATTCGTCCCCTGGCTTAATTTCGTATAGCCCATGTTGAATCGCTAATTATGTGTCTACATTTGGGAAAAGCGATAGCCAGAGCGATGGCGAGACCTCCTCCGCAACCTCAGGTACCTTGGTTTTGACTGGACAAGTGTGCATGCTTTTTTGATTTGTAGTAATTGCTACTGCTGCAAACGTTTGGTGATTTGAATAGTCCGCGACGTCCACGAATAGCGCTTCCTCGTCATTGCTATACTGTTTGAGCAGAGCTTTAGCCCTGTTATACAGGGTGCCTATTTTTGGGTAAATTTGGGATGTGAATCTTGCTTCTAATCTCCCTGGCCAACGCAACCTTGGGTCCTTGCTGGTTATGGTAATCAATTCGTAATTTATAGAGTATGCTTCCGCCAGTGCGGGTGCTGGCAAGTCTTTCCAACTGAGCTATCTACAGAGCTTCAGTCGATTCTTCTAAGGTGTTATGCATGCCCAGGTACATTATTCTCTCAGTAATGGTGTTTCCGGGTAAGCCTGTGGTCTGCTTAAAAGCTTTCTTTATGACGGTATTGATTTTATCCTTTTCTGCCTTGTACCAGTTAAGGTACGCAGCTACCAGGGGCGTAGCCAGAGGGGGGGGGGCTTATGGGGCTTCAGCCCCCCCCCCCGAAATTTTTTCGTGCTGTCCATGCACCGCCGACGAAAGCAACCCCCGGCGCCGGAAATCATTCTGGATTTTGTCTAGAATGTCTTTTTCACGCTCGAAAGACATTTAACCGCAAAGGTAGCGAACTCGGGCTGGATTTCACGGCAACGCCCATGCACCGAGAGTCACATAACGCCAAGCCGCCCCATCCGACCACAAAGTCAAGGGCGGTTTGATGGTGAGCCGGCTCGCCGCGGCATCTCGCTGAAGCCGCGGAATCTATGGAGCGCATGGATGTCAATTCCGAAAATTTATGGGTATAAATCTCATAAACTCTTGATGTGAAAGGTGCATTGACATTTCCAAAGTTGTGCTTTAGATTTTCGATTGCGGAACTTTGTGGGTTTAATGTTGTTATAAACATTTGACGCCAAAGGTCCATTGACTTTTCTAAAGTCTTACATCGGAACACACAACGAGACAAGTCAAAGCAACACACTAGCAGACAAGTTGACAAAGCACGCAGCGAGGTTCAATGAGACGAAGCGTTGTGGTGGTTCATTTGTGCCGCCATGTCACATAAAAAAAATATCAAAATTTTTTTAACCTACGCCAAAACTACCATATCAAAACATTAAAGCCAGCCAAGGTAACTACGTTCTTATATATTTTTTCTACTTTGACTTCGCGATTCTCGAGGACACATTGAGCCTCTTCCATTTTTTTTTGTTCTAGCTACCATACCCGCGGGCTGCCAGAGCCAGCCAGAGCGCATACGTTTGTCTCGCGTGGCCCCGACCACCGCGTGGCGCACTTCGGTGCGCGTTCGGTTTTCTCCGGCTGAGTGGATTTTTGCCTGGCAGAGTTTTGTACACTTTCTGGCTAGCAGACGAGAAAAGGAAACATCGTGATAACATCGTGGCCGCGTGCCGCATTCTGCATGTGCGAGTGAAAGCGTAGAGGGGGGAGGTGAAATGGCTGAGCCGACGATGGTGGCTCAGTCGTGTGTGCGCAAAGGAGGAACGCGGGGAGCAAGCGCGCCGCCTTCCATCGCGCGCGATACATCGGGGGGAGTGGATTGAATTGGGGCGGAATCTAGGATTCTCTGAATCTGTGATCGCACAACATGTTTATTTGCCTTGTTTGACGCATTATATACCGCAACTTTTTCTTAGATACGTAGATTTATTGGAGACTTATACGTATATTTAAATATCTTGTTGCGAGGTTTCGTGTATACGTGCAGGGAACTTTGTTTCCAGTCACACTTTTTGCCCTTTATCAAGCTGTATCTTCGCATTTGTATATCCCATTGTATCTTCGCATTTCTAATGCACGAGTGCGAGTGGCAATAATGGTTCGGTTCATTTTGTGCGAGGCATGCGCGTAGCAGAGTGGTATCTCTCATTTACAAAAGTGGTACGCATGTGTGAGGATAAATGTTCTTTAATGCTCTCATACACTGGGTTGGACATGGTTGCCTGACATAATGGACACCCCAAAAGCTGAACAGCGTGGTGGCGCGAACTTCTTGACAGCTAAAGGTGTTTCCCAAAAAGAAATTAAAAGCCGTATGGCGGCCGTGTACGTTGAACATTGCATTTCATTGGCCACTGTAAAGCGTGGGAGCAAACGGTTCAAAGAAGAATGGGAAAGTTGCAAAGACATTCCAAGACAGGGCCACAGCCATCGTGCAATCACATCTCGCACAATTTCAAAGGTTGATGAGCTGATGAGACAAGAATGGAGGACAAGCATCGATGTACTGGCAGAGCGTGTGAAAATCAGTCACGGCTCGGTTTACGCCATAATTCATGAGCACCTCGGTTATCGGCTCTTGTGTGCGCAATTGATGCCCAAGATTTTGATCCACCGCCAGAAGACGGAGAAGTTTGGCGCTGCTTTGACTAATCTGATCCGGTATCACAATGTGGATGGCAATTTCTTGTTTGCTATTGTGATCGGGGACGAACCATGGTGCCATTACTACGAGTCTGAAACACGACGGCAAAGCTTGCAGTGGAAACATTCGAACTTACCACGGCCATAGAACGCAAAGGCCGTCATTTTCGCCGGAAAGGTGTTGTTGGCTTTTTTTTTTCGATCGTCAGGGGCCATTACTGATAGAATTTGCTCAATCTTGAGAGACTATCAATTGTTTCCGATATTTTGAAACGCCGGAATCACTGCGTGTCGCAATCAAGAACAAACTACGTGGTAAATTGACGAATTGGGTCATCTTGTCCCACGATAATGCCCGTCCCCACGACGTCGCTGATGTGGTTAATACAAAACTGGCAAAGTTCAAGTGGGAATCCCTGCAACATCCGTCATACAGCTCAGACCTGTCCCCTTGCGACTTCCACATTTTGGGGCAACCGAAAAACAGCTCAACAGAACTAGATTCGTGCCGGACGATGACGTGAAAGAGTCAGTTAAACACTTTTTGAAGCAGCAACCTAAGGAGTTTCATGAGATTGGAATCACACGACTCGTTAGTCAATGGGGCAAATGTCTGAATTCTCATAAAGACTACTTTTTAATAAAGTACCCGTTTGTCATATATTCGCACTGGCTCACATTCATTTGACTCGCCCTCGTATAGCTTGCAGAACTCCAGCTTTTTATACGTGCTCCCTGTTGCGACTATAATTTTGGTGCAATTACTCACGATTCACGACCGGTGACAGCTGCTCCTGCGTAATACATTGGAAGAAATGACAGTGTCATGGAGATTTTTCACTGGCCATTGCATATATACAAGAATGTCAACACGGTTCTTGAATGACTCAGTTTCATTAACATATTTGTCCTCAACTTGTTCATTTCATGGCCTGTTCATTTTTCATATCAGCGGTATGCGCTGCTTTCCTGGTTTCGAACTGAAATAGTTCTAAAGTTCATGCGGTATTTTCTTTACTTATTCAATAGACAACAACATGGAAGCATTGATATCAGTTACTTTGGGCACAATTTTTGGCACATACGAGAATATTCTTTTATGAAAAAATACACATTTTACCTGTTTGGACAGTGCGTAGCGTTCAAGAATTCGTTTACAGCATTTTTGACAATGGTAATGCAGTTATTATTCATGTATTTGATCCCTCGACAAATTCTTTAACAGGACGCTTTAGCTGGGGTCCAATCCGACTGGGCCTATTCAAATACACGTAAAACGCAGAAACGCTTTTCTGAGATAATCGTGCTAGTCGCTTTAAATGAAATTTGTTGCATTTGAGAGAGAAGGTAAATTATGGTGTCGGTTGGAAACGGAATTTCGATTTACGGCCTGAATTTTGGATAAATATTTTGCAAGATTTGAAATTTCGAGAAAGTTGAAGAACGAATTTACAAACTAATAGCTATGTACCAAGAACAGATATCTCGGTTCTCTAATCTACAACTATTAGGAAAGTCAATGCGGACAAATTTGGTGTATCAATTTGTATCTTGCGTGAATTGGTTACGCTGTGTACAAGGGTTCTGCAAAAGTCGTATTTCCATAATACAAGTTTTTTTAGATTCGTGTTTAACATATCTGTTTTTTCCGCTGTAGATGTACTATTAGATGCAATTCACACAATTGTGCTATCATTTCTCATTGTTGAGTTACTGAGTTTTAAACTTGATAGTTCCGTTCTCTAAAAATTTGCGATTTTGGCCAATTTTTGATAAAGAATTGACCGCCTAAACGAAAAATACGAAACCAACAGTCACTAAAATTTAATTTTTCTTTTAAATTCTACAAACATCGTCAAATTTGGTGCAGTTGTTGCGAGGAAAAACGAATTACCCTTCTACGTGTATTTAAATAGCTGCACCCGAGCTAAAGCTTCCTCTTAAGTAAGGAGGAGGCCGAGCTGCAACATGAGACCACCCCCCCCCCCCCCGAACAAAATTTCTGGCTACGCCACTGGCAGCTGCGTAAATGATGTGGCTTATAGCAAAAGAGTGAATGAGTCTAACCATGCTAGCCTCCTTCATTCTCTTATACCTGTTCGTGATTCTCCTGATCAAACTAATGGCGTTAGAGACCTTGGTAACGAGCTTTCTAAGTGTTTCTCCGTTAGTTCGCTTCGACTCAATGTTGAGTCCCAGGATGCTAATTTCTTTAACAATGGGTATGGCGCCGCCATTCTTCGTACCCTCCCCCCCGTATCTGTATCTCCTCGTAATCTGTCTTCTTGAGGTAAGGGTAGGTCTACCCATACCTCCCCTCAAAGGCGGCCTGTCTACCTACCCTCAAAGGCCGCCTTTGAGGGTAGGTCTGTAAGGAGAAGCTCTGATTACTCTGGAGCGCATTCAAGCCCCGTGCATGAAAAGTACTCCTGTACTTTACCTACCGCTTCCTGTAATTTCTGTTCTATCTCTCCATCCCTGCCTTGCGAGATCCATATGGTAATATCATCCGCGCATAAGGAGTGATTGATTCTTTCGATGTCCTCAAGCTTTTCCGACAATACTATCATAATGAGGTTAAAGAGCATGGGCGATATCCCGGAGCCCTGGGGCGTACCCGAACAGCCGATGTCCATCAACTAAGACTAAAATTCCCCCATGGTGAGGGTAGACTTCCTATTAGAATGTCTCGAATGTAATTGTACGCCCGTTCTCCTAGGTATAGGTTGCTGGCCCGAATGAGTATGGCTTAATGTGCTGCTTTGTGAAATGCACTCTTGAGATCCAACCCTAATATCCAACCCTGTGGTGGACCTCGCTTTACTGTCTAGTACTTGCCGCTTCATTTGCAGCATAACGTCTTGAGTGGAGAGTTCAGCCCGAAAGCCCAACATAGTATTGGATATATTTCGTTTTCTTCCAGGTGATTGTTTATTCTGTTAAGGGATGCATGTTCCATAAGTTTTTCTGCGCAAGAGGTGAGAGATACCGGCCGTAGATTTGCTATATTAATTGGTTTGCAGGTTTAGAAATAAGTATAACCTGGGCTTCTTTCCACTGTTATGTAGTAGTGCCCTTGACCCGGCATTCATTTATGTATTTCGTCATATTCTCTATTGCTTCATCATCCAGGTTTCTTGGCATGTTGTTATTAATCCCGTCTGGCCCCGGGACAGATTTTGGACTGAGTTTTTGCACCACTGCTCTAATCTCTTGTGTAGTGAAGTCCTCATCAAAGGTCTCGTTAGGCTGTCCCTCTTACCGCCCTTGCTCGGCGATTAGGTTGGGGAGAAGGTATGTAGCGCTTGCCTCAGTGATGAGTTTATCTTCCTTCCCTTTGTGCCCGTGCAGAAACTTTCGCAAATAATGTTTTTGAACTAACCTGGAATTGTCTGGATCTCGCAGGTATTTGGGTATACGCCACATCTGTCCAGCAAAAATTTGTCGATTGCAGGACTCATCCCATTGTTGCTTGCATAACTGCTTGCTATGCTCTTCAATCTTTTTGTTTAACTCAGTTATTCGCATACGTAGACTCCTATTATACTGTCGCTGACGCCATTATGTAGTAACGATTGTTTCACCTCCCACATATGTGCGAGACGACTATCAGTCTTCTCTACCGGTTGGTCAGGCGTGATAGTGTGAGTGGCTACGCTTGCGTCTTCGATGCGGTCTCTAGCCCATTGTTCTATGTTTTCCATCAATTCTTGCTTCCTATCGTCTCTTATTTTGCAAAACTTGTCCCAGACGATCCATTCAATGCATCTAATATTTTTGGCATCTGCGGCTTCTTCGATCTTGTTTTTTATAATTCTATGATCGCTGCGAAGGTTTCTCCATTTGACCTTGTCTGGTATCCCTCGTGAGCCCGGTCCCTATGCGTGCAGGGGAGTCGGACTCATTTACGAGCGTTAACTCGGTATCTTGAATGTCTAGGCATCGCATTTTTCTCTTCACTCTCGAATAACCGTACCTCCAGGCACCGTGCGGGGCATTGAAGTCTCCCCCTATGATTAGAGGACTAGTACCTGCCATAGCTACAGACTTTCTAAATAGAGTTATGAAGCGCTGCCTTTTTAGTGTTGGATTACTATTTAAGTTTAGAAGAAATACACTTGAGGATTTCCTCCATCTGGGGAGGAGCTCTATAAGCACGTGGTCAGTATCCGAGACTTGGGTGTCGTGATAAATCAGCAACAGCCCTTTCCTCACGAGCGTAGTTAATGTTCTATCATTCCCGTTCGGGCGTCCGATACCTTGATATCCCTGTTGTTTCGCTAATCCATGAGTTTCGTGAAGAATCATAGCATCTGGTTAACTCTTGTTTCTAAGGTATTGTTGCAGGACCTCCATTTTGGCTTCGTAGCTCCTGAAATTCCACTGCCATATAATAAACTCTCTTTTCTCGCTCTTTCCCATTTTGCGGTATGGTTACCGCGGAAGGTGACCGAAGGAAGGAGGGCCCGCTCTTAAAACAGTGTTAGAAGGCCAGGAATTTCCATCTGCTTGTAAATTTTTTAGATTCCCTGCCGAACTGATCACAGGAGTGTTGTTGATCGGAGGCGATCGGGTTCTTCTCAGCTTAAGTTCTGTTATCCTGCTATTCATGCCGACCATACTGGTCTCCCTTTGTCTAGCCTCGTCAAGATCATCGGGACTGCCAGCAAAAGATTGCTGGTCGCCTCTGCCTGTTCCTTAGCCGCCATCTTCAGGTTGGAAATTGCCTGGTTTAGGTTCATAGTTGGAGCCGCAGCTGTGTGCCTGGTCGCCTTTATCTTGGGTGGAGGTGGAGTATTATCCGCCTCCATTCTATTTTCTTGAATTATCTTCAGTCTCCCGGTGCTTGGGGATCGCGTTTGTTTGTTTGCCTGATTTTTGTCGCTTTTAAGCTCGTGAATCTCCGTGGTTAACTGTGCAATTAATTGTCTCACGTGCGCATTCTTTTTCCTCATTTCAGCTATTTCGTAAGTATTATTAGAATTATATGCAGTCCCCGCCGATGTCCCAGGGCGCGGCCCTTTGACCGCATCTGATCAGCTCACCTTAGGCGTCGTAGCCAGGAGTACCTGTCTTCCCCTGGACCGGGACCTGGATCCCGCTCGATACCTTGATCGGGATCGGGCCTTAGGTGTTGCTTTGCCTCTGGACCTGGATCTGCCTCGCTCAGTAGCGAAGCGAAGCTGCTGCTGCTGTTGTTCCTGTTGTTTAATTGCTTGCTCTTTGCGAAGCTAATGTCGTTGCTTGACTATGTAGGGTTCCTTGAACTTGGCTTCACAGGTTTTGTCAGCTATAGGGTGGTCATTCCCGTGCAGCTGGCACCTGCAGTGGCATGCGTGATCTTGATCCAAGTTGGAGATTCCGCATCCCGTAAACAGCTTATCCTCAGGCTTCGGGCACACGTCACTTCTTTGTCCAAGTCTGTTACACTGTTTGCAAAAGTCCACTTGTTTTCTGTATAACGAGCATCTCGTGAGCACTCCTCCATAACTCACGTACGTGAGAACCTTGTAACCGTCGAATAAAACGATCAAAGTTGTGGTGCTTCCCAGTCGTTTGGCTGCGATCGCCGTTGGATATTGTGGAGTAATAATGGCTGCCGTAATGCCTCTCGAGGAAACTTCGGCAGGCACACTTCGGATGAATCCTTCACCTGCAACGTCCGCGGCTGATTCGTAGGTTCGGACGTCATATTCCTTGCCATTGAACTTGATTGTTTCTGAAGCACTGATACTTATCCGCGTGGTCCTGATTAGAAGTACTGATGAATAGAATATTCTGGAAGTTGTTGGGGCAGATGGTATCTCTCTCCCATTCGCTGTAACGAATCCATGCCGCGTCGTAGATGGCTTGTCCTAGTTTTAGTAGGCTTAGCTGGGGTAGCTGAAGCCCTCCTCTTGGCCTCATCACAATCATGTAAACTCCCACAGGTAGTTTGGGCATCCTGCTGGGCTTATTAACTTGCGAGATGATCTTGGCTCCGCTCGCCTTGAGAAGTTGGTTAGGGCTAGCGCTAGGCATGCCACATATCGCTTCTTCTTTGGGTCCGTCTTTTATATCTAACGACTTTCCAGCCGTTATCGCACTCCATCTCCTGTCGAATCTCGTCGTCGCTTCTCTCAGCAACCTCCATTCTTGATACAATGTCGCTGCTAGGTTCAAGAAAGCTGAGGCCGGAATAACGGTGGGTATAGGGCTGAAGGCAGGCTTAGCCAGCCGCCCGCCGCTTGGCGTGGGTTTCGGCCGTGAAATCTCCTAGAACGACCACCCATCTCAGAATCCGTTATCCACAGATTCCGGGTGAGTAGCTGAGTCGACTGTTGCCAAAATGTGGGTGGACATTGATGTATTGCGCTGCGAAATCATGTGAAGAACACGGAGCCGACGTGAAGTGCATCCGCTCCCTGAATCTTCGTCTTCTTCCCTCTATAGTGAAACCCATGAATTTCCTACTGTAATATTTTTTTTCTAATTTTTGGGATTTACTTTGAATTTCTTCTCCGGTCAACTCAGGAGGTGAACCGGAAGTTCTGCGCAAGAAACAAGAGTTTCCCTCGATGCTCGTGCCGCTAAAAACTAAGCTGGTGTGTAGCGATCTGGTGGTCGTCGATTGCGGGCGGGTTGTCTTTGTACACGTGGCGCAGTCTCCCAAGCTGCGTGCACTGCCGTAGTGGTCTGCGCAGGTGTGTCTGAGAACTCCCAGAATGTGTATTTGGTCTCCTCGCCCTAGGAGACGTCAGCTGTACTCAGCAGAAGCTGATCTTGGTAGCAATACCACACTACGAAGCCCCGTTGCGTGTGTACCTTGAATGCATAAGAAACAGGTTCTTTTTGCCGTACCAGAATAACCGAAAGGCATCTCTATCGTCCCCTGTAATTTCCAACAAGAACGTAGTCTCCCACAGAAATTGGCGTAATAACGTTGTTGTTTCTCATGCAGAGTGCGCAAAAATGTCTAACATAACATTTATATCAGTTTTTACTAACGAAGACATCACCTCATGCCTTAGCTAAAATTTTTCCACTGATTTGCATATGAAAGAAATAGCAATCAGTGAAGCGGAAATTTTATCGCTGTTAAACTCAGAATTTCTTCTGCTTCGAATCACATTGGTTTCAAAATAAAATACTCAAGAGTGTATCTCCTAGAGTCTGTACACTTTTCCCCGCTTAGTACACAGTTCATTGCATTATAAGTGAACACCGCTGTTTGAAAAAGACAAAATTCTTATACAAGCACAAAAATAAAACAACCATAGAGGACGTAGAAGCCCATGAGTAAAAGAAAAAGGGGAAGGGGTATGTTAGCCACGCCTGCTTCGCACTTCATGATATTTAAGTGGCCTTTATAGGTGTGACTAAACACGTGGAAGATGTTTTCGTGTGCATAAGACCAAATATTTTCACTGCCTTTACCTTGATGACGTATGACATCCCGCGTTCTTAAATTTTCCATCCTTCCGAATAAACCTTCAGTTGCCAGTAGCAGCACTGCGTCTTGTCTCTTATTGTGCCTCTGCTTCTGTCCTAGTATTTCGCGCTGTAATTTGCCGTGATTCCAGACCAGCTCGGTCTTTCTTCGTTTATGATCAGTTCTCTGCCCTGTTTTCACCTTCATGAGAAACTGGTTCCGTTTCAAATTACTGGAAAATAGCAAAAATATCCGCGTACTTAAGACTGGTGATTGTTCACGCCTCTACTATCAGCCGGTTTCATTAACCAGAAGAGCATATAGCAAACTTGTAGTGCATATGTATAATCACGTCACTAACCACCTTTAAGACCATAAAATTATCATGAAATAACAGCACCTATATTTATGTGACAGCCAACTCGCCTGCATGAGTGTCATTCAACGATATAGGTCCACGTTATCAAGGAGATGCAAATTTTCTAGACAACTGGAAAGCTTTCGACTGAGTGCTATGCTACTGGCTTTTAACAAAATTGAAGCAGCTTAACATTCACCTTAATAGTAAGGTTCGTTACTGCGCAACACGAGACAAGGACAAAAGAAGGTATTAAACGATCACACGGCGCTGACTCTCGACTGATATTTTATTGAAGTTATGTCAAACATATATATAGGTGCCAGTTGATAACGATGACATGCACGAGACACAGAGATACACCGAGGCAACTGTGACAAACCGACGCATAATCATGAATGAATCCCAACCAGCTGGCCCACCTTGCCGTCTTGATTCACATTAATATTGGTGTACGTGTGCGTGCGTGCGTGCGTGCGTGCGTGTGTGCGTGTGCGTGTGTGTGTGTGTGTGTGTTGTGTGTGTGTGTGTGTGTGTGTGTGTGTGTGTGTGACACACGTTTGTATATCTCTGCGCGGATAACCTATGAATGATAGAATTTCTGCAATCATATATATCGTACAGTTCATTTCTTGTGTAGTTGCCCCCCCCCCCCAATGTAATGCCCTCAACAAGAAAACTTTAACACACACTTGGCATCTAACATCAACATTTTGTCAGAACAACCTATCACTAACGTTTGCTCTGACAGACCACAGCACAAGTAACGCGCCCTCGCTCCTTCCGAGGACTAAAAATACGTGAGAAATAATCTTTGCATTTCTATTACTCTTCCTTTTCCCAGTGTTCTGCTTAAATATAACTTTTTACGATTTACTATTTTAAGTTCCAGCTCATCCGCAATCTATCAAAACATGTGAAAAGATGTGAATACATTGGGACACAAGTACAGTCAAACCTCATTACAGCAAAACTGCTTATAACCAACCAATCTGTATAACGAAGTAATCCTAATTTCCTTGAAGTTTCCATAAGTACCCATGCATTTAATATCTAGCTTTAACGAAGCAAGTGATTACGGCAGAACTCATTACCCGATGACTCTCGACGGTAATGCGATTAGCTTTCCAGCAATGTAGGGACACACCATATTTTAGAAGTCACGTTTATTTAACATCGATAGTGGTCATTCTGATCATTCTATTTCTTCGGTTGTATACGACATACTCCGGTGTGGTCCCACTCTCATACGACATTCGTTAGCTAAGACCGCCCATGGCCATGGCGGCATGAAAACGACTGTGTAACGCCAAATGAGTGACGGCGACGGAATGCCGAAGAACCGACTTCGATCGAACGACAAAGGTAGTATCACGACAATGAGATGGCGATTTGAGCGCGACAGCGTTAAGGGCCCCGTGTCGTAGAAAATTAGGCGTCGACGTCATGCGTCGGCGTACGCCGTCCAGCTTCAGGTGTCGTTTGGGCAAAAAGAATTTTCTACCATGCATACCCAGGCCCTCTATGTGGCGCACGAATGTTAGTTACTTGTTGAATTTCTCAAATTAAAGTACGTATAAAAATTGTAAATTTCGACTTAACCATAACGTACAGACATGATAGCGTCGGATTATAATTTCAATATACGAGAAAACATACTTCTTTTACGTGAAAATTCAACCAAACCTCTTTTCCAGCGTTTCTACCATTCATATACCGGCCACGGCGTCTGCCATTTGCGCGTGCAGGTGCGCGAATATCTTGAAGGTCACAGAGTGGCGCGCCCGCTTAGTCCAGTTGGCGCTAGACTCCGCCGCATGGCGTCCCACGAAAGAGGTCGGGTTTCTACCAGAAAGCCCACCTTCGTGCATAGCGTTTGCTGCCAGCGTTTCCCGGTGAACGTTACGGTTACGCATGCTGCAGTTGCCGGAAAGCGTGAAAAGCAGTCATCGATCTTTGAATGCTATCGCATTCAGTCCTTAAAGGCGAAGGTTCAGGAACGTTCGAATTTTTAAGGGATGACGATGGTATACCGACAGCGTAACGACGGCATGAGGACAACAGGATGATTAGGAATGTATGACGACAATGGCATGACGACTTCCGCATCGCGAAGCTTATATGTCGATGATAGCGTGTCGACTATGGCATGACGAGAATCAGATGACAAAGCTGGAATGACGGCGACACAACGATGACCACGGCATCGTGATCACGAGAACATGCATAGTGCCCCAAGCTCATATCGACCTTGGGCCACTGCGCAAGAGTAAGGAGATGAGATAGATAGATAGATAGATAGATAGATAGATAGATAGATAGATAGATAGATAGATAGATAGATAGATAGATAGATAGATAGATAGATAGATAGATAGATCAAATGGTTCAAGTAGGCAAAGAATGCTAATCGCATTAATAAGGAAATCCTAAATGAATAGGCTCGTCACATATTCCGCATTACGCGTGCAAGCCTGTTCCATCGAGCTACATGGCGACCGTCCTTCCATACACCTTCTCCGGGATTGCCGCATGATCTGGGTGTTTTAGCCTGTGCCATTCACGAACCTAGGTTCAACGTATTATCGAGGGCTCACTTTTAGCCACGTGGGCTGGTTTGGCCAAGTTATAAAGGCTTAATTGCCGCATGAATTCCGATGGATATTTCATCTATACCGATGATTCATGGATGATCCAGAATACCTTGTCATGGCATTCCTTGTCTTACTCTCAATTCAGTAAGTTACGGTGAAAATAAGATTTAAGACAACGCCACGAAATGTAGGCGTGCACTTCTGCGTACATCTATTTCCCGTGTTCATGCTTTATGATCTGCCTAGCTTCCGTAGGAAAGAACAACACTAGAACATTCCAGCTGAATTTGAAGCATAATAAAGGCAAAACCCTCGAGAATGACCTGGCCATACATGTCGAACATGCGGCCGCCTTAGGCAACTTGTGCAAGATATCAGACCTTGCTGGTATGCAAGTCTCGGCGTACGTGACTGTGAATCAGTGTGGGTCGAACTTAATAGTGACTTTATTAATGCGGACAACAAAAATCTAATAATAGGTTGTGTATATCGCTCGCCTTCATCGTCTATGAATGATTTCTGCGCCGCGCTTTATGACGTGCTAAATATCCTTGCAGACGAGAATATAAACGTTATAATTATAGGCGATATTAACATTAACCTCGCAGACAGCTCGTCTGCATACGCCTTACAATATTCAAATTGTTTCAATAGCTTCGGTTACGAATGCTTAGTAAAAGTACCTACGCGGTGCACTAACTATACAGATGGTACAATAATCGATCATGCGCTTTCCAATTTGCCGTCTCCACCAGACGCAGGCGTCCTGTTACAAAATCTAACTGATCACTACCCGATATTTTTACGCTTTCAGAATAATGAAGACTCTGTAAAAGCCACTTACACAAAGATGATACTTAACAAAGAAGATTTCATTGATTCACTAAGCCAAGCTGATTGGTCTGCTATAACAGATATGAAAGATCCGCAAACGGCCTTCTTGTTCTTTATATCGGTACTAAAATCCTATTTTGACTGCCACACCCACAAAGTGAAATGCAAAAAGAAGTTTGCGTCCCCACAGAATCCTTGGCTGTCAGATAAGCTTCTAGCCTTGATGCGGAAGAAAGACAATCTGTACGCGAAAACAAAATTACGGCCATTTAACAGTAATTTGACCAAGAGGTACAAAAAATTTTCCAACTTTCTTGCTATCGAACTAAAAAAAGCTAAACATGTTTATTACCAGAAAAAATTATTAGAATGCGGAAGCGACAGTAGTAAGAAATGGAAGATAGTAAATGATTTTTTAAATAGGCGGAACAATCGCGATAATTTGAAGGAAATTATTCATAACGACACAGCTTACACCTCCTAACAAGATATTGCTGATGCTTTTGCAGAATTTTTCTTTAGCAGCGATTCGCATACACCAACGCAATATAACAATTTATTGCGACGCCTACCTCACTAATTCTTTCTTTTTCCAACCACACCACAGGAAATAGAAAACACTATAAGAAATGTAAGAACAACAAGTGCAGGTCTATGCATATGCATTCAATATGCATTCAAATCACATCAAGCTAATTGCCCACCTAATCTCAGATGTTCTCGCAAGTATTATTAACCTATTATTTAAGACTGGAACCTTCCCATAAGAACTAAAACAAGGTAGAATTACTCCTGAATTAAAAAAGCTGACCGTGCCTTGAATACTAATTATAGACCCATTTGCATTCTACCCTTCTTTAGCAAAGTTATTGAACGGCTGGTAGAAAAGCGCCTAACTAATTACATATCTAAATTTAGTATTCTTTCACCACTCCAATTCGGCTTCCGCAAGGGCTATTCAACCAAACTTGCTCTTATCGCCCTAGCTGAACAATTAAAAATGGCAATCGACAAGGGCATGTATGCTGGATCAGTGTTCGTGGATCTAACTAAAGCATTTGATAAAATTAACCACCACATTTTATCCTTTAAGCTTGAATCTATCGGAATAACAGGTCCTGCATTAACTTTGATACAAGATTACTTAAAAGATAGAATACAAAAAGTTAGAGTTAATGGTGTTCTTTCTAAATCAATGACAACAAACATGGGTGTACCTCAGGGATCCATACTTGGCCCACTCTTGTTTTTAATATATGTTAACGACCTGCCTAATTGCCTGTTTTCTTCTAACTGCATTCTTTATGCAGACGACACAAGTATCATTAACTCTGACATTTGTGTACGGAACCTAGTTTCTAAACTTAATACCGACTTAAACAATGTGTTAAATTGGTGCAATATTAACGAGCTCAATATAAACTCGTCTAAAACTAAATTTGTTTTATTCACGTCCCACCAACGCTCATCCGCATTCATTCCTTCGCTCTACCTTGGTAATAATCTTATCCCGCGTACTACTTCCTGTAACTACTTGGGTGTAGAACTTGATTCTAACCTTAAATTTCATCAACACATAGCCAACGTTAGAATAAGGACACTTTTAAAAGCTCGGTATGTGTTTAACCAGGAAACACTACTCTCTTTATACTACTCATTTATCCATTCACATATAAAATATTGCATTGCATGTTGGGGCAATACGTATCGTACCCACTTACAATCATTACAAGTACTACAAAACCAGGCTGTTAGAATAATTACATTTAGTCCTAACCATTTCAATTCCAAATACTTATTACATAACTATAATATTCTTACTGTGGACGAGCTTATTAACTTTAGTCTTGGGACGTTTTTATATCGACAACTACATAACGCTTACCGCAACAGTCTGATACCTCAGTCTTGTCTAATGAATACTAACCTTACGCGATTTGCACTGAACAATAACTTTACTCTTCCCATGGTTCGCACAAATTATGGTAAGCACAGTGTCCATTTTTCGTCCGTTTCCTTCTGGAACACACTACATCCTACTATCAAGTCATGCAAATCATTTCAATTTAAACGACAACTAAAAGACCACATTTGATCATCTGCAACCGCTTAGATAAGTATATTTTCCCCTCCAAATGTACATTTGGCTGCGCAACACAAATTAAAGTTCATTTGGTTAGGTCTCATTATCCATTTACTTTCAAAATGGTGTTATAGTTCTGTAATTAGTCGAATGTAATAATAATTATTATACTTTTTTACTAGCATGTCTGCTGCTCATTCGTTTAGTACTGCCAAACCTAAAACAATACGAAATTTCTTATCTTGAATATTTTACGCTATTTGTTGCAACTGTTGTTATTTGTATTTTTACTTATTCGCTGTACAGGAGGTCCCATTACAGTCTTTGACCTCGGGACCTCCTCCTGTATAATACTGCCTTGTACTATATCTTGTCTATTAATAATAAGACCTCAAACCTGAAACCTCAATGTTGCCTGGGCAAAACAGGTTCCCACTAGTGTTATTTGCGGCATCAACAAGGCATTTACGATGTTACTTTGCCAATACTTCAAAAGCGAGCTAATAATAATAAAACCGATATCATACAAGTATACAAGCTTCCTTCGTTGGCGACTCATTGTCGGAAGGTTATGCCTTAAGCAGCGAATCCCCTCTGTCGTATCTCAGTGGGGGTCATTCTGGAGACGTAGATTGTTCTTCCATGTCGGACCGCCCCTGTACCGAAAATACCTAGAGCTCAGATATGTGAGCAGTCTACGCATTTACACGCACACCTGCTCCCGCTGCACAGACCCGCGCAGCCCTGACACCTTCAAGGCCACTGCTCTGTTACTGCTCTGTCTCGGGCCCAACTATGTCACTTCCAAGGAACGATCCCAGATTCAGAATTAACTGTTTATCTCGAAGCAGACGTAAACTTAAGCTGAGCTTAACCCTCCAGCGCCTGTTTTTATCTCGAAGCCCCCAGCGGTACTGCATAGTTATATCCAGAACTTTTCCCTGTGTTCCCTGATTGTGTGTAACATAAATGTATATACTATGGCAACATATGCTGATACATGTGATAGAGAGTGTCTCCAATTATTTGAAGGCTCCATTTGTTCAGGAAAAAAAAACAGTTTTATTTATCCAATTGTAGCTCTAGAGGCTTCGGCATACCATATTTCTTCTCGTATCTCACTTGATGTTTGCTTCCTTTGCTGCTCGACATCCACCGTCAGCCACAATTCTCGACTTCTGGTGCCTGCAAAGGGAACAATTAGCGCTATGTGAAAGGCAAGAAGTCGTGTCTCTCGCTTGATAATGCTTACTATGCAATACTGCAGCCCATTTGCTTCTACTACCTTGTGCGAGTTGATGCATTTATAGCGTGCCCCTATACACCGAAAGCATACGTGTTTCAAGGCTACTGTAGTCCTCGTAGGCCTTATCTGCACACCTGTTCATCTTATCCGCGTCCTGGCATCGCGTCCATTTTTCGAACTCATTATACGCGTACGTGTAGTGGCTCAGTATAGAGAGCGGTGCAACCTATCCTCAGCGTTTTGTCTCGCTGCGTTCCAATCTGTCTCTAAATATACATGGGTTTCATTTGATTTTTTCTCTAACCACGCTCTAGTTTTCCTGAATCAGTGCTGTTATTTGTTATTCCGCGCTATTTCTCATATTTTTTATTCTTAATGTTACGAAAAAAATTGTTGCCGTCACTATATCAGTGAAAAGAGAGCGTCAGTTATTCTACACTTGTCTTCTGCGTAAGAGACTTGTCTTCTACGTAATTACGTAATTCTACGTAATTATATAAGATAATGCTCAATTACTGAACTGTTATTACCAACCGATGAAATTTATGCACAAAACATAGAGGCCACGTGCACAGGCACCTGTGAAATATTTTGCCCATAAAATCGTCTAAACCACCGCGGAAAGTATAACTTCACTATACCACAAATTCTTAAGCATATTGACAACACTTCTGTATGTACATGCGCCCTACCACATTATTTTATTTATAGTGAATTACAAATTTCTCCGAGCCCCTTCGCTGAACACAGGAGTGGCTCCGCATACAATAATTCCGGTGGCTCACAAATAAGCAGTGCTAACGATAAAAAAACTTATTTCTGTAAAACCTATTGTATTTCAATATTTTAATCTCAACTCGTCATGACACGTTACAGTAGCACTAATATCTATGAAGTACTGTAATACCTGTATTGTTCCTCTTCATCAGATAAGATACGTTACTAAAGCGTTTGCGCATATAGCATCATTGCCCATAGTCTATGCACCCACTTTCCGTTTATTCATAACTTGTCTTTCCGTTGTCTTCAGCGAGAAGTTCAAGAATTTGCACAACTAAAAAGGTGTTTCGAAAAAAAGTGGAGGACTACTGGATTACAGACCGGAGTGAGAACCAAGTAAAATGTCGCTGTGTATCCTCCCTCCGTTACCTTTGCGCATTTTCCTTTACGAAGGAACGTCGAAAATGTCTCCTCGCTCAACAAGCCGCGAAATATCGGAGTATATACCTCGATTACTGCGTTCCTAAATTTTATGTCAACGCCCGTACACACATCATCTGTATGCATGCTTTGTCGTTTTCGTATTCAGCAATGATAACTCGAAAGTTCCTCACTATCACCAGACCTCTCAAGTATTCCATGAGCATTCAAGTATTCCAACTCTTAACACCAGGGTCCCCGATTGATGAAGTATATTGTAGTTGTGAACGTACGAGTGTGGTATAGAGTAGAACTTATATGCTAGTTGGGGCTGCGTGAAAGTTGCGTTTCAGATATCCGAGCGTGCGATTAGCTTTGTTAGTGATGTGCTCAATGCGCGCATGCCAGCTAAGGTTAGACGTAATATGAATTCCGAGGTACTTGTACCTTGTAACCGGATCAAGTAACACACCATTAAGAGTATTTACTGGCAATTCACTATTAACACGAGAGAAACGCATAAGTTTGCACTTTTCAGCATTTAAAGTCATATTCCAAGTTTTGCGCCGTGTTGATATAGCGCTAAGGTCAGACTGAACCATGTGGTTATCACTATCATTTGTTATTTGCCGAAAAAGGACGCAGTCATCGGCAAAAGTATGTACAGAAGTCGTTGATAAATATAAGAAAAAGCAGGGGCCCCAAGACGGTGCCTTGGAGCACTCCGGAAAGAACAGTGTGAAGGGTGGAATTAACATTGTTGACGGAAAGAAATTGCTGACGATGGGGGAGGAACACTTCAAGCCATTTTAGAATGTTAGTGTCTAATCCTACCATGCGCAGCTTTAGTAACAAAATATTATGGGCAACCTTATCAAATGCCTTCGAGAAATCTAGAAAGATGCAGTCGGCGATCCAGCGGCAGTCTAAAATTGCGTGAAGTTTGTGCGTGAATAAGAGTAGCTGTGTTTCGCATGAATAGGACTTCCTAAAACCGTGGTGAGAAGGATGAAAAAACGAGTTTGATTCAAGGAAAGTGACAATATGTGAAAAGAGTATGCGCTCTAAGATTTTGCATGGGATGCTGGTAATAGATATGGGCCGGTAGTTAAAAGGCGAGTGTTTATTACCAGATTTATGTACAGGAAGCACCTTACCTATCTTCCAATGGGCGGGTAGTTCACGGTTTTTCAATTATTGCTGAAATATTTTAGTTAAGGCAAGTGATGAATACAATTTAGTACTTTTCAGGAACTTTGTAGTAATGCAATCGACACCAGCACTGGAATATATCTTAAGATTATCAATTATTTTAGCTATACCATCAGGATGGATGACTACAGGGTGCATTGGGAGGAAGTTGTTATGATCCAGTTGAGGGAAATCCGTAGTTTCACCACTTGAAAAAAAAGCTCGAAAAAACATCGTTCAGTGCATCTGCACAGGCAGTGTCGGATATAGGTTCGTCACTTGAATTCGTTAGTATTATTCTAGACGTTTCAGAGGGGTTAATGCCGCTCCAAAATTTTCTTGGGTTATTGAGCAACATACCCGGTAGAGTGCTATTCTGGTAATTCGCTTTAGCGTTCATCGCCACCGAATTGTAAGTGTATGCTGCAGACCGGCACTGAACTAATACCGGCACGGCGTTTCTAAACCTGCGCCCACTGTCTCCTTGCCGAGCCCGGAAGAACAGCAGCACCCGGGGGCAAGCATAACCATGCCTCCATAGCCAAGGCCACGAGATATTCGTCGCAGTCAAATTATTAATAGGCATCCGTATAAGGTGGAAAAGAACTGTCGTGTACTGAGGAACTGAAATGTACTTTAATGCGGCCGCGCTTTGGTAGTTGGCGCCTGCCGGCTGAAGAAGATGCAAAATAAGCCTCCCTTGATGGCGCGTGCCAGAGAGAAGATGGCAATAAACATAATGGCTCTTTTCTTGAGGACCTAACACATGTTAGCGAACACAAGCGCGGGATCTTACTGATATTGCTCTTAGCAATGTAGAGAAAAATCCGGCTTTATATTCTTCTATTTAAAACATTTTGCCAGTCATTCTTGATTTCCCTTTCAATAATTTCCCGTGGCTATTTCGTCTGAGAAGCTGTTGAAATAGTTCAAACGGCATGAGAACGGGACACGAAGGCGCTGTGACTGCGCTAACCCGGCTCGCCTACCCTACCTGAACCAATGCTCGTAGCATTTTGACAAAGATAATATTGGAATGATAAGGCTGTATTACGGATTCGCTGGTTGCTGTAATCACCCACACAGAAATGACGACGGCCTTGAAGCTGTTTGTCGCGGATTTTCAGGCTCCCTCGCCATATGCCACACCTGACCATTTTCTTCTGCTTCAATGACTAAAAAATACCAGTGATGTCCGCAAGAGGCTGCTGCGTGTACGTTAAACGCCCTAGCGCTGGTTTCCCATAGGTGGTGTGGTTGTGCATCTAGTATGGCGGTCGTTGAGAAGATCGCGGCGCCGGCGGAAGGTATACGTTAGTAAAAGGACGCCCGTTCCTTGTTCTGCAGTTCCCCTCTGATGTATGTTATTGCGTAGGCAGGGACGCGATGAGATTTTGTTACAATCCACCTACATGAAGCACTTAAATGGATAAATTTGTAAATACTACAATCACAGCAGCCTGTAGCGTTGGTGGCGCGAAATCATTGATGGTAGTTTCTCACAATATATGAAATGATTGTGCACACGGCGCAGTAAGGTGAAGAAAGTTCTCGATGATACACTTCTCTGTTTTTTCTTGCAGTCTATTCCGCATGCAGCCTAGCCTTTAGTTCACTACAGTATTGGCCGAGGGCTGTCAAATTCTGCATGCGTTGCACTACGAACAACGATGTGAAGATGAAAGGAGCGAAGTTGATTTGGCACGTGTGTAAGCAAAGTAATCAAATAATTGTGTTTTGCACTTTGCGACTGAACAGCAAGAGTAACTTTTATTGGGTTCCCTTGATCAGAAAGCAGTGTAAGACTCGGACAAGAAGTCGGCTAGCAGTGAACAAACCAGCGTATGGGAAAAGTAGCAATTAAAAAAAAATTGCCTCTTGTTATCGGTTCTGCGGTTTCGGTATTATATTAGTACAAAGAAAAAGAAAACAACAGATAGGGATAACAAAATGGGCTCCATCAGCAACGCAAACCAGTCAAAAATATGGGGATACAGTGACTGCAGGAGATGCCGAATTCAGGGATTATGGAAAATTATATTTCGTGGCGCTTGAGACTAGGAATAATACGACGGGTTCCTTGATCGCGGACCTTTCGTGATGGAACGAGCCACAGTGCTCTAGCAACCATCTGCGGCTTTTTGTGTCTCACTAGATCATTGAGAAATCCTTTCTTTTTCGATGATTTAATGCGCAAACCAACATCTGCTTTCTCCGAATATCCCTTCCTTCTCTCACTTTAGAACGCATGTTGCCAACACTGCTTTCTGTGCCAGGAAACGAAATAGTCGCCAGTTCTACCAAGGCCGATCATCGCGTCGCTTATTCACAAACAAACCGCGTGGGGCCGCCGCCGCCTAAGAAAGCGGCGAATAAAATCTTCGCTTCTCTTTCGCCATCTACAAGACTCAGTCTCTCGTCTCCCAAAATCGCAACCGGGTACAGTAGCCGCCCCATTCATATATTACGCCTGCTTTCGAAAATCCTCGCACTCCACGATCGAGAAAGGGAATTCCCAAGCACAGTGAACGTGTTACCTCACCTACTCAAGGAATAAGGCATGAAAAAACAATAAAGAAATGTGGCTGTTCGCGCAGAAGGATGTCAGCACTACCTTTGTTATTTAACAGAATGCGCTGTGCGGAAACGTCACAACAGAACAGGGTCGAATAATAAACCTAGTGACCGGGGCACTCCTCCAGGCGGACGCAGTGCCCTTCGTGGCGGTAGAAGCCGTCGGCGCAGTAGCAGCCAAAGACGCAGTCAAGAGTGCACCCGGGTCCCACGACGGGCTTCTCGCACGTGCCTTCAGCGCAGCTGCTGCTCACGCACTCCTTCCATGTCTCGTTCTCCCCGCAGTCCTGGGGCGCCGTTTGCGCTTTGGAAAAGGAAGCAAAACCCACTGTGGCATAAACTCGCCCCTGAACACCGAGAGGTTCTTGACATCAAAAAGCCGCTGCCGCGACCATATCACGATGGGAATGTAGTGAAAGAAGCAACTGCTTTTGACAGACTTCGCAAAGACTCCGCGGCCCCGAATCCGTGACTTTGCTAAACAGCTCCGCATGGCACGTTACATACAACAGGCGCACAACTCTTCTAAAGCCTCGACAACGCAACGTACAGCACGGATTACCACAGCCTGTACTCTTCGTCAGGGACCTTCGACATGAAAAGGAACATATGTGTGAGTACGCTTCAGGTACGCTTGGAAGCTCCAAGCCCACGCATCGACGCATCTCATATCGAGATATTTAATTGGAGCATTTAATTGCGTTTTAACGCAATTAAATACACGTATACATAATATTACAGCTCACGTCAAAGAACGAACCCTCTAGCTGGTCAAAATTAAGCAATAGCGGTCCACTAAGGCGCGTCTCACACCTGTAATGCAGCTTCAGGCCTTTAAATAACCACAATTAAATGCGCAGGTAGGCTGATCCTGATATCGCTGTCACAGTAGAGTCCCTAAGCTGAAGCATGTTAACCTAGCTTTATTGACGGTTGATTAGAAGAGCAAACGCACAAAACCAATGAATGATCTATACATGAACACAAATGAATCTGTAGTTTACAGACACCAACTACACCAACTGGCCTGCTTATCCACTCTTCTAGCTTCTTTGCCTCTCTCTCAGAGTTTGGCGTCAATGTCTCGCCGAGTTTGGAGAGGATGCACTTGCGTAGTGGCGATGGCTCATACGCAAGGAATGCGGCTCATAGTTAAATGTGAGCCAAAAGACATTTATCAATTTTTTACTGGGAGGCGCAAATGATCAGCAAGTGTGAAGCAGTGAACCTCATTCACATCGTTCAAGGAGTAAAGTCTAATTCATTCCCGTGTGTTACGTCAACACAAAAAACGTGGTCACATGCATGACGTCAAAATAGCAGTTACATGACGTAACAAACTATTTACATGAATTTAGCACTTCATAACGTAAACACATAAGCAATACCGCTAGCATTTAAACGTGCATCGATTCCCGTAGTGCGTGGAATCCAGACATCTTCTTTTTTTCATTTCATTGTATGGTCCTTTCGCTGCCGCCTTCGTCACAACTTCTTCGGAGCGCGTCAGCAATCACTGTCTTCATTGGAGGCCCTACCTTTCTTTACATGCCCATCGCCAACGGAACTTGCTTCATGTCACGCGCGACAGCAGACGAGGCTTACTTGATGTGTTTCATAGTGAATCTTATGTCCCGAAAAAGAACACGAACATCGGCGGCGAGGCCACCGGTGCGTGGAAATAAAAAGCAGTTGCTATATGGCCTCCACGATGTCGGGGCGACCCTTTGATCCCCTCCCCCCCCCCCCTCTATGCCCTGAATATACAGACGGTCGCAACGGCGTGTCGCACTTTTATAATGAGGTTTGTTCGATTAATAAGTTCACTCTATTGCTTACGCTAACTTACAGCGTTATTGGGTACCAGCTCAGGGTGCAAAAAAAGACTAAGGTCCACAGACTTGATGTGATTAACAGTGGTCGAACAAGTGATGGCTCAGGTTAGAGCCACGTTTCCGACAAGTCCCCTTGTCAAAACAGTAGCTCCAGAGGCATATTCCTTGTTCCACCACTCGTCATCTGCAGTCAATAATTGGTGTACAATTCGGTCCCTTGTTAAAGGGAACACAAAAATGTTCAGCATGTGCTCATTTTTTTTTTTTTTTTGATCTGACAACATTACAGATCACCCTGTTTCGCAGCAGATTACGTGGGCTTCATGGCAGTAGTAGCTTTCGGTACACGTGCGCCGGGTATTCACATCGGTTCAGTTTGCGCTTGCAGCTAGAGCGCCGGCAGAGTGTGGACCGCACAGTTGAACAAACTGTAGACGTGCTTCTGTCTTTGCCTGCATTTCCGATCGCTCTCGTCAGCCGCTGTTTGTGATGTGGATTTTCGCCTCCTCTTTGCCCATCCCAATTGTTCTTTTTTGTACATATATTGCAAGCTCTTTTTCTGCGAATATGCAAGGAAACCAGATGTAGTTCTATCAGTGAATTTACCTAAATACTTCCATCTGTCGCTTCACGCGTTGACATTGCAGAATCACAAAAGAGGCAGGTACATCAAGGGTATTTTACCAATCGTGCTACATCATTAACTCCTTCTCAATCATTCACAATGGACTCGACAATTAGTCGAAGGATAGGCATGAGCTCCAGGAACAATAACCGCTAAAAGACAAGGCTGGAAAAAAATTTAAACTAATACAGAGGCAGCCTGAGAAACACTGATAAACACCAGGAGAAACTTCGTCTTACCACACGCAAGTGCAATGACGCCTGCCAACAGTACCAAAACCTTCAGCTGCATGATGGCTACTTTCCTACAAGGACAGGGCCAGTGTCCCCCGTATTTATACACTGCGTTCGCATCTTGTCTGCTTTATCAAGACACTACCTGTCACTTTGTCTATCGCTGAAGTCTCCTCCAGCCTTATCATGCGTTGTGCCCACGGCATGCACGTGCACATGAGGCGATAGCCTCTCTGGCGAAATTGTGCTTCAAGCAATTTTTTTTCTTTCTGCGCTTTCGTGCAGACGTTCTGACGTTCAGACTGCTCTGATCTGTCTTGTCTCTCTGTATAGACGTGGTGCAGCAGATTTTTCCCGGTACACATCAGCACCCTCCCGCAGCGAGTCTGCTTGTGGAGGCGAAGGAGGGTTCATTTGAGTTCATACCTCAGAAAGAATATTCTGATAAGCCCTTGACTACCGTGCGCAAAAATTTTAAGACTCTCGACCGCATAAGTGCCTCGGTAAAGAAGCAGGCATTACCAATGCTTATGTACCTTAACCGCGAGCGCCTGCACTCCGAAGCCAAGATTTCGGAGAGCCTTGAGCTTGAGATCTTTTCCAAGGTGAAAACAAATAAGCCCATTGTAACTTTCCGGGATAATTGCATTTGAGCGGCATTCTTGGCCATACGTTGCTCCAGGTTACAGCCGATGCGTGTGAGTGCGTTAGAAATTGTGGATCGTGTCCTTGTTAATAACTGAGAAGAAATCGTTTGATTCCTTGGCTGTAGTAACTGTGAGCGCATTACAAGTCATTTGCTGCTGAATTCCTAGATCTGTTATATAGTTTACTATAGGAGTTCTTGTTGTAGTGAGTGACGGGAACTATAACATATTTTAAATATAACACCACCTTTATTGACCAGTGGAAGAAGATAGAAAAATTTGCCCCAAAACAGTGTTTTCTAAAAAATCTATTGGGTAAAGCTAAGTAAACTAGCGAATTTTCTTTTTTATTTCCACTTATTTCATCGCGTACATACCTGTGGTGGTTTGCAGGAACATCTATTAATGAAAATAATGTGAGCCTTATATTACCCCTTCATCTCCTTCATCTGTATATATTCATCATGATGGCCAGCGTCATGGCCTTCGGCGTTGTTATCCAAGCATAAAGACTGCTTCGACGTCGACTCTCCTCCTCTGAGACAGACTTCTGCGACGGCTCATCGCATACACACAGATGGAACTTCCATCGTGCGCCGGCGGCCATATCGCGTTTCTTCCGCTGAACGGCAGGTCATCGACACCCACGTTGCCGACATGCTGAAACGTAGCATAATACGCCCATCTTCAAGTCCTTGGTCGTCACCTGTCGTTTTGGTCCGTAAGAAAGACGGCTAAGTGCGATTTTACGTGGCCTACCGTGCCTTGAACAAAATAACCCGCAAAGATGTATCTCCACTGCCCCGAATCGATGATGTGTTAGATTCATTACAAGGCGCAAAGTATTTCTCCAGCCTTGATCTACGCGCCGGATACTGGCAAATCCCCATGCACGAAGCAGACAAGGAGAAAACCGCCTTTGCCACACCCGATGGACTTTACGAATTTAACGTAATGCCTTTCGGCCTGTGTAATGCTCCCGCCACGTTTGAGCGGATGATTGACACCGTACTACGGGGCCTAAAGTGGAAGACTTGCTTATGCTACCTTGACGACATCGTCATATTTTCGTCGACCTTCCATCAGCACTTGCAGCGCCTCGACGAAGTCCTGACATGCCTCTGAGCTGCTGGTCTTCAGCTGAATACAAAAAAGTGCCACTTCGCCAGCAAAACCATTAAAGTGCTCGGACACCTTGTCAGCAAAGAGGGCCTTCGACCCGACCCCGACAAGATTACCGCTGTCCTTCGCTTCCCCAGGCCTCAACAAGCCAAAGACTTGCGTAGCTTCCTTGGCCTAGCTTCGTATTTCCGGCGCTTCATACGTAACTTTGCCACAATCGCGGCTCCGCTCCATCAACTCCTTCCTTCTGGAGCTGCCTACGTATGGTCGGACGGATGCCGAACTGATTTTGACGCCCTCAAGCGCGTCCTCACGTCCGAACCTGTCCTTTGTCATTTCGACAACACCGCACCCACTCTTCTACATACTGACGCCAGCGGACACGGTATCGGCGCTGTTCTTCTGCAACGTCATAAAAATTCTGAAGAACGCGTGGTTGCATACGCAAGTCGCACGCTAACAGCTGCAGAGAAAAATTATACGATTACCGAACAAGAGTGTCTCGCCGTTGTTTGGTCCGTCCAAAAATTTCGGCCTTACCTGCACGGCCGCCACTTTACGGTCGTTACTGATCACCAGGCCTTGTGCTGGTTGGCGACGCTAAAGAATTTAACGAGATATCTCGGCCGTTCGATACTGCGGTTACAAGAATACGACTTCGCCGTCACCTACAAGTTTGGAACGGAACACCAGGATGCCGATACTCTCTCTCGTTGTCCCCTACCATCGTCTTCAAACGCTGCTTGCTTACCACCTTCCGTGAGGAGACCGCAGGGCGTCGCCTGCATTCCCTTCGGTCGCAGCTCTCGATCAGCTCCCATCCAGCCACTCTCATACGTTTCGCTCTAGCCAACGTAATGACTCCTACTGCCACTCCGTTATGGAACGTATTCGCGTATCATCTTGCACACCTAACGCTCGACTCCGTTGGCAGTTGAAGAACTTCAAGATCTTCCCGAAGGACACCGTTGGGTTCCTGTCGTTCCCCGATCACTTCGGGTCCAGATATTGGCGACCTTTCATGACAATCCCACTGCCGGTGACTTTAGTTTCCATAAAACCTACGAGCGAATTCACAGCCGCTTCTGTTGGCCTAGATTTGCAACCAGCGTAGCGAAATACGTGGCTTCCTGTTCGCTCTGCCAACACCGCACACGACTGACCTCACCTCCGGCTCGACGGCTCCAGCCTGTCCCGTGTCCTGAAGCTCCTTTCGCAGTCGTTGCTTTCGACCTCTATGGACCGCCACCCTTAACCACTGGCCGTAAACGATGGATCCTCACAGCTGTAGACCACTTTGAAGAGGTAGCTTAGCGCAAATAAAACCACGGACACAAGGAAGACAGACAAGGACAAGCGCTACTTAACAAATTGCGCGACCTCCGAAGAACTTTTAACACGGAAAGGGTCATCCACTTGTAGCGTCTTAAGCTTATTCAAAAGAAAAAGGCTCACGCAATGCTGCCACGCCCCGCGCTCGCTAACGATAGTTCTGAAAGGAATATCGGGCTTGTGCGTTTTCGCGGTAAAGAACACGGTCAAACAGCTTTCTTTGCTATTCTTGATACCTTTAGCAAGGGTGGTCAAGTTCAAACTTTTGCAGAACTCGATGAATTTCAACTTGACTCTAACTGCACTCTTACTAATAGGAACGAAATTCTTAGTCACCGCTGCTTGCGCTTTTTCGTCAAACCGACCTTTTGGCAACACAACAAACCCTCCTTCCTTATCTGATTGTAACAGCATAAGCTCATTTTGCTTGAAATACTTTACGACACCTTCTAAGCTCTTTTTAGCATGAACGTCTGAAGCCCTGCTTGAACACCTTGAGATAAAGTAAAGTCCCTCCTTCAGGCACTGGTCATGGTCCTCTTGGCTACACCTTGCAGAAACGTCTCGGTTGAGACCTACCAGGTCGTGGGGCCGGACGGACGGTGGAACGGCATACTTCGGACCTTTTTCCAGTAGCCTAGAAACGTCCCCGGGGAGCGAAACTTGGTCTAAAACGACCACCGGTTTTCCCTGTGCACGAATGGCAGTCGATGACCTCAGAAGGAAGCTCAGCATGGTCCTCCACCTTGTCTCCGTGATCTGAGCCGCAAGTTTCCTAAACTCACGCAGCATACTGCTTGCTATCCATTCCGGATTACCGTGGTGGCACACCACGCGCAGCAAGTCTTGCAGAAGTCGGACTTGGCGCCAGAGCTCAGACTTCAAAAGTTTACAAAGCCTCTTGAGGTGTCCCCAGGACGGCTTCACCAAACCAAACAGAACACAAACATCTCGAGGGTACAACCCTTTCCGGACACAGTAGGCGTAAAACCTGGCCCGGCATGTGGCTTCGACGATGTGGGAAATAAGAACTTCGGTGACAGAGGATTGCAGAGGATACACAGAAAAGGAGTTGCCCAGTGTACGAGAAATGAATTCTAGAAGAGTTGACTGTTGGGCTAGTTGGTCGTCCATATTTGAAGAGGTCATATTTTAAGACGCTACAAGTGGATGACCCTTTCCGTGTTAAAAGTTCTTCGGAGGTCGCGCAATTTGTTAAGTAGCGCTTGTCCTTGTCTGTCTTCCTTGTGTCCGTGGTTTTATTTGCGCTAAGCTACCTCTTCAAATATGGACTTCAAATAGGGGTCTTCGAAACGCAAGAAGTTGTCTCTCGCTTGGTTTAGTAGTTTGGATACCCGGCTCTCATCCAGGTGGCGCTGGTTCGATTGGCCGGTGCTGGGAAAGTTTCTTGTTGCGTTTTTTTTTCTCTTATTTTCTTTAGTGTGCATCCACAGGGTGACCGGTTAGGTTAGCTTAGGCCGACGGCGCACCCGTGATACCAACCGTCTCGCGGCTTCCGTCGCTATAGCAAAACGGCGAATGCGCATAGAACAGTGGGGGTGAGATCAAGTGAAAGAAACCTCTCCCGTTTACTAGCACTTCCGCTCTGCATCGTTGCTAGCGACCGACAACTTTTGAACCTTTCTGGAAGGGTGCTCCGCCGGGAGTATTCGGGTAAGACTGTATTTCTAAATGCTCCTCTCGGCGACAATTCTGGAGAAATTGACTTTTGGGTGAAAACCACAGTTCCGCGGGTATGTGCTGATCCGTTAATTAAACAGAACAAAAAGTCATTCAAAAGGTTTTTCACCCACCATCGGAAGCCAAGGTCAGTGCGGCACAGCACAGAAAAGCAACCACAAATGCCGTCTTCATGGTGAAACATTTCACTGAACTTAATATCGATTCTTCAGACAGCAATGCCAAGAAAATGCCTATTACGAACGCAAGAAGGATGGGCACAGCACTGGACACAGCGTCTGTTATATATTCACATATCAGCGAAGACGCCGATGTTTTATTGTCGGCTTCTGCCAGATCTTTCACCCTGACTATAGTCCCAGAGCAATCATGAGCGATAGGCGCCTGCCTACAATTTCGTCGTACTCCATGTTCCTCTAGAGAATTCTAGGGACGAGAACGAGTCTCCCGTAGACACGTGTAGCAACGCATGCTGTCTAGACGTAAAAAAAACGATAGTGGAACACGCCTCCTCGTACGGAGTTGTCGGGTGCCTGAACAGAGCGGCAGCCTTTTGGGACCACCGTGTTCATCGAGATAAGGCTGGCGCGTCTTGAAGCAACACGCAGGCGGGTTGTTTTTAGTTTCCATAAATGTCTGTTCGTCGCACCAGAAGCGGTGGTGAAAACTAAGAGAAAGCAAAATAACTCTGGCGATCCAAAGTACAGAGACTACGCCATGTTGTATAGCCGCAACGACGAGTTACCCATTTTAAATCAGAGGTGGGCTCATAGGGCCGGCGTTTCATGCAGCTCCTTCCAGAGCAAATAGGCTATCCATTCTTCATACTTCTGTTGTGCTATATTATGTTATGGGTCAATTGATGTCAGCAGATTTAGGTAGAAAATACCTTGGCAACACCATTTTCAAAGTACTCAGACACATTGCTCAAGTAAAAAAAAACTTAACTGAATGCTCTTCGTGTTCTTGAGGATTTAATAGCTTTCTGAAAATCACTGCTTAAAGTTATGCATAGTCGCTGCCACCATATTGCGAAGTGCAGAAAAAAACAGCAAGCTGCATCCATGTATTATGTATCAACCTTAGCTGAAACTTACACACCGGCACTATGACTACGTTACCAACGCTTTCAGTTTTCTGTAGACGACAGACTGCATAGTCCATTTGTTTCTCAATAAATGTAGCGGAAGCTATGGCCTAAGATCGCGTAGATCCCTACGCTCGCCGACAGCAAGTGTGGCTGTTAAATGACAGTGCCTGAACACTTTGTAATGAGTCCCGCACGTCACATGGTCTCCACATGCAGACCTTGACGGTGATTTCGCAAGCCACCTCCTGCACTGTCACACAGCTATAACCTAAACCCCGACCCACATTTCCTTTTGTGGCGCACGCACACGTGTTGGCCGTAAAAGAATTAATTACGCAACAAAAGCACTCCTTCTACGTCGTCCCAATTCGAACGTACTCCTTCTAACCATCTGACAATCTGATATCACCAGCTGCATTGTTATGAACACCAGCACACCGCTATATTGGCTCACTTGGTACGAACCATAGTCAACTCTCCTCCTTGTGCAAAGGCCTGGGCCAGCAGCGGACCGGGTAGAGCGTCACCAAGGATGTGGGATTTCTTTTCAATATTTTCCTTACTTCTCTGCAAAAGCCATTGTCAGCCTTTTCAATATGGAAAGGAAGCATCGGGCTTCATTTCTTAGCTACCGAGGAGGCAACCTCCAGGAAGTGGAACGGCGCGGAAAGCAGCGCCGACATTATTGCCATCATGATCACTGCTCCAAGTGATGGCTATCCTGACAATAGCTTCCATTCTGGGGGAACTGCAAGGTGAAAAACAGCGATCAAAGTGCGACAAAAGAGCGACGATAATGAACACTCATCGACAGGACGGGGCGCCATGTGCGCTCTTCGCTCTCGTTTTAGCGCGCTTTAGTCCTTCTATGCCAGCAAGTCTGTACAACTTACTGAACCAGAACTTACTGACACTGACCGCGACAATGACTGAAAAACTAGTCTCAAAGGCTCTGTATGGCCTTGAAAAGTCTAAAAAATGTGCATAACGGCCTACTAAGAAATACTGACAAGTACCGAAAAAGAAATCATCTTGCCACACGCGAGTACGCAAGTGCAAGGACGACTGCCAACAGTACGATAACCTTTAGCCCAGTGAGTGTTCCACATATTCATTCACTGCAGTCGCATCTTCACTGCTTCGACGAGATGCTGCGAAGCACTTTGGGCATCGCTGCAGTCAGCTCCAACCTTATCCGGCGCTGATCTGGGTACACACACGCGCTTCAGGCAACGGCTTGTCTGGTAGAAATATGGTTCATGTTTCTTTTTGTTTGTTTCTTCTTGCGCTGCATGACACGTTCTGGCCGTCAGACAAGGCTTTCCCCTCTTGTCTCTCTGGGTGAACGTGGGCCAGCGCATTTTTCGCGATGTCCATAAGTACCTTCGAGGGCGTGACGGCACGTGAAAATAATAAAGGGCATCCACAACCACAGAGTTTCCTACACTATACTAGAGCTAACTCTGGCGCAGCAGTCGTCGAACCACCATGGGAAGGATGGGAAGTACATTGATTCGTCTGATCTTCGTGCTTGTGGATTCGTTTATTACGCTTTGTGTGCCTTCAATGTCGTAAATTTCAGACCATTCTATACTTTTTTCAGTGAAGAAGACGCTGGCCAAGGTGCACAATAGCTACAAATTGCAGCGATTCAGCTTGTCGAGGGGGCCAAATCGAAACGTGCTATGCGTCTCTAGGCAGCGCCGTGATAAATTCATAATGGCGTTATATGTCGCTGGTCGGTGCACTCGTCCGTGGCGTAATAGTTTCACTATCGGGCGTCTGTGCTGGAGGTCCTGTGTTCGAATCATGGGGTCGGAAAAATGCACTAATGTTTATTTAATTACTTATTGCGCACTACATTGTTGAAAATGACACGTTTACGACGTCTCCCAGCCACTGGACGCCAGAAAGACGAAGTTCAGGCATGTCCACGTGCTTCCCATTGTTACGTTTCGCCTACGACGCGCGGTTTAGCCGGCGCGACTGCAACAAAGCGGCAGACATTTTGGCCCGTTCGGCGTCGCCGCTACGCTCCCCGCCAAGCGCGTCCAGGCATGTTCCGATGCCACGTGTCTTCATGTGCGTGTGTGAGTGTATGTGCCATTGTGCCCGACCGGAGGCGCTACGAGAGTAGAAGTCACCTTCTCCTCCCAGCCATTGTGCCCGACCGAAGGCGCTACGAGAGTAGGAGTTACCTTCTCCTCCCAGTCTTTGTGCCCGACCGGCGGCGCTACGACAGTATGCGTCACCTTATCTCATTGTACAATCACGTGCTCGTCTTTGAGGGGTTCCTTCTTGCCCTCAACTGCGAGAGTATAAAAGCAGCTGCCCCCGGACGCCAAAAGGAGGGCTCCGATTTCTTCTGTTGAGTAAAGTGTTCTCCCGTCTCTCTACTTCGGTCAACCTGACCGCCAACTCTTTGCGATGTTAAAATAAACAAGATGTTTTGTTGTTACCAGTCGACTCATGCTTTGCCGGGACCTTCGGATGCTTCCAGTTGTACCCCAGGCCGCCAGGCCAACGCTACCCTTGGGGCTTGCGACCCAGGTGCAACAACGGGCGTCAGCGCCGAGTTCCCAACAGGTCGTACCATCGGTGCGACCACAACAACCGTTGCCATCGGTGGGATCCAAATACCATATAGTTACTATGCTGGCTGAACCGCCGCCATTGCAGCACCCGTAGACACTAGCGCCGGAGTTCCCTCCAATAATTCCTGTATGAAACTCTACGCCGACAACCATCGGCGGCCACCAAAGGCGTTCTGCGAGGGAAAACTAAAATCTCCACGCATTCGCATCATGTGTCGCCTCATGTGCCTACGCGCTGGTAGAAGTTCTCGCCGAAGGAGGCCACCTTTTACCAGTTCGTTCACCATTGATTTGCTGCTACTACTTGCCGGAGAGAGAGACGGAAGAAAAGAGAAAGGCGAGGTGGGGGTTGTTAACAAGAACCTGAAATTCGGTTTGTTATTTTGCACTTGGGAATGGAAGAGGGAGAGATAAAGAGACAAGTTTTTTTTTTTACGCTGCCCAGATACATAGCAACTGCTCAGTGGACAACTGACTGGACAAGTTGTAATTCTCAGAAATGTGTTCATGTGATCGCTGTGTACTTGTGAGGTCCTTTATTGCCAGGCGGAAATGTATAGGCCTATCCAGGTTACATGACCTAACCTCAAAATTAAAAAAACTAAAGTTTATGTTTGCTGGGGTTCAAAAAATTGACGCTCGAAATGGTAGCATTACAGAGTCTTGGAATACGGTGTTTCGTCTCCATATTGAAGCTAAATATAATGATCAGTCTGGCTAAATCAGAATCAGATCTCGAAGCTAAAGTTGAGGACATGTCGTCGAGGCAATCCTCTTAAAACTGCGACAACAGCACTTCGCAACGGTATGAATCTTTCACAGAAGCAATGTTTGAAATTGACGCGAAACTTCTGTCGCCAATTACGCACTTTTCTTCCCTTACCAAAGATGTAAACTTTACCAACATTCTCAGTACAGTTGACGTATTGCAGTCAAAAATTCATTCAGTGAATACGCAGGCAGATTCCACTCACCGGGGAAAAATATCCGTAATGCAAGACAAAATCAACGATTTGACATATCGATCAGGAAGATCCAACCTCTTGTTTATGGCATTGCCGAAAATGACCAATCCGAAAATTGAGAATGTCCAACTGTACGGTCGCAAAGTTTGGCAAAGAATCAACTCTACTTGGGTGTAAATACGTTGCGAGATCACACATACTGGGTGGTTTTGTTAATGGAAATAGGCGACCAATTATAGTGAAACTTTATAATTTTAATGAAGTCGACCCTATTTGATCCCACGGCTTAAAAGTAAAAGCAAACTTTGAAATTAAAAAGGAAAAAAGGAAAGTTTGAGTATTGCACGAGAGTATTCGGAAAATGTACGCGATGCACTGCATAGGCTCTGGCAGTTGATTCAGACAATGAAGAAGGACGAGGACCGAGTGCGCCTTGTTTTAGAGCGCAGCTCTTGGGCTCGCATTCATGCGGCTAGCGTCCTCGCCGGTGGCGGCGGCGTAACCGAGTGAACGAGCACAGAGAAAGATGAAAGAGAGAATGCAGAGTGGCATATGAAAGAGGCGAGCCGCGAACGGCGGGGACCAATGAGGGCGGGCCCTTCAATGACGTTCGGGCATGTACCTGGTGTCGACTTCCCCACATACGAAGATGAGACGAGTGCCCTTCAGACAACTTCGGGGTATTTAGATAACAGGACCTTTACAGAGGATGAGATGCTGGGGCCGTGGCCTCCTGCATCTTATGTGCAAGGCTACGAAGGCGCTGCTGCGTTTTTTGAAATGCACCAGCCTGTATGAACGCCTGTGACCAAATCTGAGATGAACGCTTGCCTGTGCAAATGTGCAAAGTGCGACCTGCTCTCTCCCTTCTGCACTTTCAGTCCCCGTTCCCCCTTCGTCGGTGCAGGGTGGACTACCGGGCTCAGCCTGGTAAACCTCCCTGCCTTTCGCTTATGACTTCTCTCTCTCTTTCTCATGATTTATAATTATCGCGAAATCAAAACAAGCAGAGAACTGCGCTCAAATTTCGCATCAGGGAGTACCGTAATCGTCGATGAATGTTTATGATAAGCTTTTTGCGAACGGCCGCAGTGTGCAGAATGCAAATGTCAAGCTTCATGTACTTATTCCAAATTGAACCACTCGGAGAAATTCGCCTCTTATTTCTTCACTCTTGTGCATTGCCTCATGCCTATCAACGCTGCTTCCCTGCCCCTTTAATTATTGTGATAACTTTGCGCTTTCTTTTTGTAACCGAATATTAGAATCGCACCACCTAAGTCTGCTGCCTTGTAATCATTTCCCAAATCATGTTCTGCCCCCATCGTGGCATTGACTGAAAAGTAGTTGCAAAGAAAAACATTATCGGATAGCACTTTTCAAGCTCGTTGGTCCGAGCGTAATTTTTTTTCTCTTCGAAATGATATAAAGAAGAGGAGCTTGCGTCCTTATCGCCATAGAAATGAAATTTGTTGCTTTACACACTCGTACTGATTCCTTCTTAAAGCGTGTGTTCGTATTGATCGAGTTCGACTCTGGTGATATAATTGTGTGCCAAGTTTACCGCCCTCCGATATGCGAATGAATTTAACTGCTAAGTATTGTCATCCTGGACAATTTTCAAACTCTATATTTCTGATATTTGGAGACCTATACTTTGCAGAAGAATACTGGCGCATGCACTCCGTTCCGTCAGGCCTTGCCGAGCCCCATACGTTTCTTCAAACTTGTATAGACATTTCCATTACCCCACTTATCAGCCATCTCACACCATGCTCTCCAACATCTGCAAGTGTACCAGATTTGGTATGAACAACTGATCCTGGCGTTATTTCAAACATAACCCACTTTACTGGTGTATCCTATCATGCTATGCTAACCTGAGTAGACCACTAAAGAAGCGCCAAAATATTTTCTAACAATGGTGATGGTTTGGAAGGGTGAAATTTGCTGCAATCGATTCCGAACTTTCTCGTTCTGCTAATTGTTTTCTCGGGGGTAATTTAACACGCACAGTTGCATATAACTGGAGTCTCCTTAAAAACGTTCTAACCAATCTAATATATAGGTTGATACCTGCATTAACTATTAGGAATGGTAAAAATGTGACAGGTTTAATGATCAACTACGGCCCTTTAACAATAAAAAAATAGATTGCACAGGCAAGGACAAATGCGGCACCTTTTCGAATCGTGGCAGCGTTACAAAGATCCGCCATAAAAAGTATCAGTTCTTGCGCAAACCACCCAACTCCGTTTTTTTACCGCGGCTTGTCATCGATGGTTACTAATGAACTTCGCAGATTATGGCACGTCAGATTATCGGCGCTTTCAAGGCAAGAGTGATTCAATTTCTGAATTTGTAGCAGAGCTGCGTTCCCTCTCAAGTTCGTACTACTTCGTGTATTTTTTTTCTCATGAAGCGCTGAAGGAGAGATTCGTTTGTTGATTGCGAAGAGAATATATTCAGCGGGTTTTTTTTGGCGGAAGATAAAAAGTAAACATTTAGTTCCGGTGTCCTAGGGATCCGGAGACGAGAGTAGAACAGCATCAAAACAGTTTATTGCTACATCATGCAGCAAGAACGCAAGTACTAATGGAGGTGGCCAGAAGAGAAACATGCCTGCCTTACAGCAATCGCGATTGGGTCATGTGACTATCTCGAAGCTTTACTTGCTGACATTATCGCCAACACGTGGCGCTATCACATACATGCCATTTCCTCCCGCTTAATTTGTGGGGAGCCACCGTTACACGAAAAATGTGATAGACGGCCCTAAATTTCGACTTACCTATCTTTTTGTGACACTTGAACGTCGGTGTTGTTCTTCTTAAATTTAGGAGAAACGAACGCAAGAACCGAACCCGAATCAACTGTTTTTCATTAATTAGCCCGTTAAATACCATACCACCTTCTTGTGTGCGACATAATTAGTGACATAATTACTTCCACTTTCTCCTTAGCGGTTTCCAGGAATTTCTCCAAAGTCGTGCTCACGGGGGGGGCTCTCTAAAGTCTGTGATATTGTGCTTTCGTATGCTGTAATCGGTGATTTATAATGAATTATAATTATTACAGACACTTCAGTAACTCAACTTGTAACTCAACTGAGGCTCTTATATCATATCTATCGCGTGTGTGTCACAACTCTATTGATTATCCTGCAATTGATGGCCTGGGTCTAGGCCGCGCCGGGGTGAGCAAACAGGCCCTGTCTCTCAGTTGCTTCCCAGGCTCTGGATGGCCCAAACTTGGTCCTGAAGATCTGAGCTAGTCAGTGCAGCTCTCCACCGCGCCTCTAGTTCATCCGAGGGACTGCAATTCTCCTCTGGATAATTGCAGAATCCCACTGAATACGAAATAGGCTGGCTCCTCTATCATCACATAATTTACATTTGTCATCAGGGTATAATTCTGGAAACATGCGGCTAACATGTACCGGGTTCATGTAAGTTCTTGTTTGAAGGCGCCTCCAGTCAACCGCCTGAGACCAGTCAAATTTTGGGCTAGGAGGTGGCTATATACACCTCGAATTTCTATAAGATTGCGTAATGTCACTGAATGAGAATAGTCTATCCCTATCCTTCCGTTCCATCTCTTCCTCAGTCGGAGCATCATCATCACAATCATCATCATCATCAGCCTGGTTACGCCCACTGCAGGGCAAAGGCCTCTGCAATACTTCTCCAACAACCCCGGTCCTGTACTAATTGTGGCCATATCGTTCCTGCAAACTTCTTAATCTCATCCGCCAACCTAACTTTCTGCCGCCCCCTGCTACGGTTCCCTTCCCTTGGAATCCAGTCCGTAACTCTAAATGACCATCGGTTATCTTCCCTTCTCATTACATGTCCTGCTCATGCCCATTTCTTTTTCTTGATTTCAAATAAGATGTCATTAACTCGCGTTTGTTCCCTCACACAGTCTGCTCTTTTATTATCCCTTAACGTCACACCTATCATTCTTCTTTCCATAGCTCGTTGCGTCGTCCTCAATTTGAATAGAACCCTTTTCGTAAGCCTCCAGGTTTCTACCCCGTAGGTGAGTACTGGCAAGACGCAGCTATTATACACTTTTCTCTTGAGGGATAATGGCAACCTGCTGTTCATGATCTAAGAATGCCTGCCAAACGCACCCCAGCCCATTCTTATTCTTCTGATTATTTCCGTCTCCTGATCCGGATCCGCCGTCACTACCTGCCCTAAGTAGATGTATTCCCTTACCACTTCCAGTGCTTCGCTACCTATTGTAAATTGCTGTTCTCTTCCGAGACTGTTAAACATTACTTTAGTTTTCTGCAGATTAATTTTTAGACCCACTCTTCTGCTTTGCCTCCCCAGGTCAGTCAGCATGCATTCCAATTGGTCCCCTGAGTTACTAAGCAAGGCAATATCATCAGCGAATCGCAAGTTGCTAAGGTATTCTCCATTAACTTTTATCCCCAATTCTTCCTAATCCAGGCCTCTGAATACCTCCTGTAAACGCGCTGTGAATAGCATTGGAGAGATCGTATCTCCCAGCCTGACGCCTTTCTTTATTGGGATTTTGTTGCTTTCTTTATGGAGGACTACGGTGGCTGCGGAGCCGCTATAGGTATTTTTCAGCATTTTTACATATGGCTCGTCTACACCCTGATTCCGTAATGCCTCCATGATTGGTGAGGCTTCGACAGAATCAAACGCTTTCTCGTAATCAATGAAAGCTACATATAACGGTTGGTTATATTCTGCACATTTATCAATCACCTGACTGATAGTGTGAATATGGTCTATTGTTGAGTAGCCTTTACGTAATCCTGCCTGGTCCTTTGCTTTACAGAAGTCTAAGGTGTTCCTGATTCTATTTGCGCTTACCTTAGTAAATAGTTTGTAGGCAACTGACAGTAAGCTGATCCCTCTATAATTTTTCAAGTCTTTGGCGTCCCCTTTCTTATGGATTATGATTATGTTAGCGTTCTTCCAAGATTCCGGTGCGCTCGAGGTCATGAGGCATTGCGTATTCAGGGTGGCCAGTTTCTCCAGAACAACCTGCCCACCATCCTTCAACAAATCTGCTGTTACCTGATCCTCCCTAGCTGCTTTCCCCCTTTGCATATCTCCCAAGGCTTTCTTTACTTCTTCCGGCGTTACCTGTGGGACTTCGAATTCCTCTAGACTATTTTCTCTTCCATTATCGTCGTGGGGGCCACTGGTACTGTATAAATCTCTATAGAACCCCTCAGCCACTTGAACTATCTTATCCATATTAGTAATGATATTGCCGGCTTTGTCTCTTGACGCATACGTCTGATTCTTGCCAATTCCTAGTTTCTTCTTAACTGCTTTTAGGCTTCCTCCGTTCCTGAGAGCATGTTCATTTCTATCAATATTATACTTCCTTATGTTAGCTGTCTTACGCTTGTTGATTAACTTCGAAATTTCTGCCATTTCTATGCTAGCTGTAGGGTTAGAGGCTTTCATACATTGGCGTTTCTTGATCAGATCTTTCGTCTCCTGCGATAGTTTACTGGTATCCTGCCTAACGGGTTTGCCACCGACTTCCATTGCACACTCCTTAATGATGCCCACAAGATTGTCGCTCATTGCTTCAACACTAAGGTCCTCCTCCTGAGTTAAAGGCGAATACGTGTTCTGTAGCTTGATTTGGAATTCCTCTATTTTCCCTCTTACCGCTAACTTATTGATCGGCTTCTTATGTGCCAGTTTCTTCCGTGCCCTCCTCAAGGTTAGACTAATTCGAGTTCTTGCCATCCTATGGTCACTGCAGCGCACCTTGCCGAGCACGTCCACATCTTGTACGATGCCAGGGTTAGCGCAGAGTATGAAGTCTATTTCATTTCTAGTCGTATAAAGTCTATTTCATTTCTAGTCTCGCCGTTCGGGCTCCTCCACGTCCACTTTCGGCTATCCCGCTTTCGGAAGAAGTTATTCATTATCCGCATATTATTCTGTTCCGCAAACTCTACTAATTACTCTCCCCTGCTATTCCTAGTGTCTATGCCATATTCCCCCACTGCCTTGTCTCCAGCCTGCTTCTTGCCTACCTTGGCATTAAAGTCGCCCATTAGTATAGTGTATTTTGTTTTCACTCTACCCATCGCCGATTCCACGTCTTCATAGAAGCTTTCGACTTCCTGGTTATCATGACTGGATGTAGGGGCGTAGACCTGTACAACCTTCATTTTGTACCTCTTATTAAGTTTCACAACAAGACCTGCCACCCTCTTGTTAATGCTGTAGAATTCCTGTATGTTACCAGCTATATTCTTAATAATCAGGAATCCGACTCGTAGTTCTCATCTCTCCGCTAAGCCCCGGTAGCACAGGACGTGACCGCTTTTTAGCACTGTATATGCTTCTTTTGGCCTCCTAACTTCACTGAGCCCTATTATATCCCATTTACTGCCCTCTAATTCCTCCAATAGCACTGCTAGACTCGCTTCACTAGATAACGTTCTTGTGTTAAACGATTGCCAGGTTCATATTCCAATGGCGGCCTGTCCGGAGCCAGGGATTCTTAGCACCCTCTGTTGAGTCGCAGGTCTGACCGCCGCCATGGTCAGTAGCTTCGCAGCTGCTGGGGACTGAAGGCCGGGGTTTGATTGTTGTGTTCATATAGGAGGTTGTGGCCAACTACTGCACCAGAGTGGCCAATCCTGCTGAGGTGAGGGAGTGCGTTACCGGTTCTGGTCACCGGGATCAGGCCACACTCCAGTCCTCTTTTTGCAATTTTATCAATACGCGGATTCTTTTTTTTCTTAATCCGGCCTAATATTGCCGGCACCGGGATTCGAACCCCAGACCTCTTGCACGCGAGGCGGGTGTTCTGCCTCTACGCCACCGCTAATCAGAGCCTCCCCCCCCCCCACTAATCGGGCGCTGTTAATGAGTCCTCGCGCAACACAATGTGCAGACTCGTTCAGGTTGAGGTGGTGGTGCATTCGCACGCAGTATGGGCTGGAAACCAGATGATTCTCTTATCGTGAAGTGCCTCAGATGATATGAGCTTGGCTTTACTGTTTGAATTCTTGAAGCCTCAGCTGATATTCGTCCCCTGGCTTAATTTCGTATAGCCAATTTAGAGTAGCTAATTATGTGTCCACATTTGGGAAAAGCGATCGCCAGAGCGATGGCAACCTCCAACGCAACCTCAGGTACCCTAGTTATGATTGGACATGTGTGCATGCTTTTTTGCTTTGTAATAATTGCTACTGCTGCAACTGCTTGGTCATTTGAATAGTCCGCGACGTCCACGAATAGCGCTTCCTCGTCATTGCTATACTGTTTGAGCAGAGCTTTAGCTCTGTTATTCAGGGTGCCTATTTTTGGGTAAATTTGGGCTGTGAATCTTGCTTCTAATCTCCCTGGCGAACGTAACCTTGGGTCCTGGCTGGTTATGGTAATTAATTCGTAATTTATCGAGTATGCTTCTGCCAGTGCGGGTGCTGCCAAGTCTTTCCAACTGAGCTATCTACAGAGCTTCAATCGATTCTTCTAAGGTGTTAGGCATCCGCAGGTACATTACTCTCTCAGTACTGGTGTTTCCGGGTAAGCCCATGGTCTGCTTAAAAGCTTTCTTTATGACTGTATTGATTTTATCCTTTTCTGCCTTGTACCAGTAAAGGTACGCAGCTACGTAAATGATGTGGCGTAAAGCAAGAGTGAATGATCCTAACCATGCTAGCCTCCTTCATTCTCTTATACCTGTTCGTGGTTCTCCTGATCAAACTAATGGCTTTAGTGACCTTGCTAACGAGCTTTCTAACAGTGTCTCCGTTAGTTCGCTTCAACTCAATGTTGAGTCCCAGGATCCTAATTTCTTTAACGATGGGTATGGCGCCGCCATTCTTCGTACCAATCCCCCCCCCCCCCCCCGTGTCTGTATCTCTTCGTAATCTCTCTTCTTGAGGCATCCCTTGGGCGGCCTGCCTTTGAGGGTAGGTCTGTAAGGAGAAGCTGTGAATACTCTGGAGCGCATTCAAGACCCGTGCATGAAAGGTACTCCTCCACTTTATCTACCGCTTCCTGTAATTTCTGTTCTGTCTCTCCATCCATGCCTTGCGAGATCCATATGGTAATATTATCCGCGCATAAACAGTGATTGATTCCTTCGATGTCCTCTAGCTTTTCCGACAATCACAAAATTGCTCACGCTTTAATAGCGATGCACGGCAATCTGTTTATCGCTGTCTAGAACTACCACCTACCACGACCACCACGTCCGTAAGTCGCTTTACGCAGCGCAAGCGATAACGGTTGCTAGCTTAAATCGAACAGCCAACGCTTGCGTCGCTACCCTGTGGCTTTTTAAGCTGCAGTAACCTCTGGCTGTTTGTGCGCCGAACGCTTGGGAGCAGTGCAATCACGATGGCCAAGCGGGCATGTCACGTTGTATTTTTCTTTGTATTTCGATGGCCCATCCGCAGTAAGCTGAAAAACACTAATAGCTAATAGATAGAAAGACAGCAACGGTTTATTCGGACGCTTTGCAAACCACTCTGCGACTTTCCAATTGCATTTTTTTCATAGCTTCGTTTCTTCAGAAGTCGGGAAATTCATCTTGACCATCTAATTAACCAAAACACAAGAAATAGCATGACGCACCGCATACAAAAGTGCGCTGAAACACCCTGTATAGTGCGTCAAACAAGGCAAATAAACATGTTGCGCAATCACAGATTCACAGATCACCGAATCCTAAAGCACACCCCCCGCCCTCCATCCCTCCACTCGCTCCGATGCATCGTGCGCGACGGAAGGCTGCGCGTTTCCTCACCGCTTTTCTCCGTTGCGCACACAAAACTGACCCACCGTCATCGGCTCACCCTCAGTTGAAGGGGTTTTAGCTCACCCCCTCCCCCACTTCTGCTTTCACGGGCACATAAGGCGCGCGGCACGCGGTGACGATGTTATCGCCCTTTGAATTAATACAGAACATGACGGCGACGGTGATGACAGGAATGCGCCTTGAATGGCCATATAATTGCTACCGCAATAATATAGTAAGAGTATACGGCAACTGACTAGTGGAAGTGAAGAGCCCATTACTTTCCGCAAAAGAAGAAGCAACGAAATCGAACTTTCACCCAGCGCCAATTCGATGCGTCAGAACAACGTCTTTTCTATTTTCCTTTTGTGGGGCGGGGGCACCGAAATGAAAAAAAAAAAACAGAAGGGAACGCACGTTGGGCACAATTGAATGCCTACTTGGGGCACCTAATGTGGCTACCGAAGGAATATTGAAGAAAACGTGAGACACTTGGTCCACAGAGAACCATATGCATGCTGCTCGTTATCCTACACTGGTGAGTCAAAAGACTTTCCGGAGAGGTTGCGACAAGATTGAAATGAAAGTGATGCCCTCAAGCGAACGTGTTGCAATCCGTCGAGTCCTCGCAGTGGTGGCGGCGAGCGACCATTGCTTCTTTTTTCCGTCTGCTTGCCACAAAGCGCCCAAAACTCTCTGAGGCCAAAGTCCACTCGGCCAGAGAAAAACGAACGCGCACTCAGGTGCGCTGCGCGGTTGACGGGGCAACACGTGAAACACGCATGCGCTCTTGCTGGCTGTGGCAGCCCACGGTTAGTGTGAAGAAGAAAATTGAAGAGGCTCAATGTGGTCCTCGCGAATAAAAGTCAAAGTAGAAAGAAATAAATAAGAACGTAGTTACTTTTGCTGGCTTTAGTGTCTTGACATGGATGCATTGGCGCAGGTGAAAAAAAATGTTGATATTCTTTTCTGTGACATGACGGCACAAATGAACCATCACAACGCTTCGTCTCATGGGACCTCGCTGCGTGCATTCTCAACTTGTCTGATAGTGTGTTGATTTCCATTGTCTCGTTGTATGGTTCGATGTACGACTTTAGAAAAGTCAATGCACCTTAGGCGTCCAATGTTTATAATAAAATTAAACCCTCAAAGATTCGGAATTGAGAGCCTAAAGCACGACTTTGGAAATGTCAATGCAACTTTCGCATCAAAAGTTTAAGCGATCTTTTTACCCATAAAGTTTCGGAATTGAAATCTATGCGCTGCGTAGATGCCGCGGCATCCGCGAGATGCCGGAACGAGCCCGCTCGCCATTCAAACGCCCGTTAAACTGTGTTCGCGGATGGGGCTAATGCGTTATGTGACTCCAGGTGAATGCGTGTTGCCACGAAATCCAGCCCAAGTTCACAATCTTTGTGCCGAAATGTTTTCGAGCGTGAAAAATACATTCTAGAAAAAATCCACAATGATTTCCGGCGCCGGGGGTGGTTTTGATCGGCGGCGCATGACAGCAAAAAAAAATTTCGGGGTGGGGGGAGCTCATAAGCCCCATAAGCCCCCCCCCCTCCCCCCTGACTACGCCCCTGGCCACTGGTGTTATTTGCGGCATGAACAAGGCTTTTACAGTGTTAATTTGCCAGTACTTCAAAAGCGAGCTAATAATAAAAAAACTGCTATCATACAAGCATACAAGCTTCCTTCGTTGGCGACTTATTGTCGGAAGCTAATCCCTTAAGCAGCGAATCCCGTCTGTAGTATCTCAGTAGGGGTCATTCTGGAGACGTAGTTAGTTCCTCCATGTCGGACCGCCCCAGTACCGAAAATACATAGAGCTAAGATATGTGAGCAGTCTACGCATTACGAGGAAGCGTTAGCTCGGGCTCGTTAACTCCGATGCGGCCTATTCAAATACATGTAAAACGCAAAAACGTTCTTCTGAAATGACCACTCGACCGATTTTAATGAAATTTGTTGCATTTGAGAGAGAAAGTTAAATTCTAGTGACTGTTGGTAATGGAATTCTAATGTAGGTCCTGAATTATGGTATAAAATTTTTCAAAAATCTGAAAGTTTGAAAAAAATAGAAGCACGAAGTATACAGATTCATAGCTCTGCATAAAAAACAGATATCGCGGTTCTGTCAACGGAATCCATTATATCATTGAAAGCGGACAAATTCGATAGGTCATATTATATCTTACGTGAATTTGTTGCGTTGTTTTCAAGGGTTCTGCAAAAGCTGTATTTCCATATTAATAAACTTTTTGAGATTCATGTGTAACATATAAATTTTGTCCGCTCTGGATGTACTATTAGATGCAATTCACGGAATTGTGTTATCAATTTTCGTTGCTGAGTTGCAGAGTTGTAAACTTGATAGTTTTGCTTTTTGAAAACTTTCGATATTTGCTCATCTTTAATAAAAAATTGACGACCTAAATCAAACATCCGAAACTAACAGTCACTAGATTTTAAGTGTTTCTTTTAAATGCAATAAACGTCGTCAAATTCGATGCAGTAGTTGCCGAGAAAAACGAATTCTCTTTTTACATGTAATTAGATAGGAGCAACCGAGCTAAAGCGTCCTCTTAACACGAACATATGCTCCCGCTGCACAGACCCGCGCAGCCCTGACACCTTCAAGGCCAGTGCTCTGTTAGTGCTCTGTCTCGGGCCTAAGTATGACAGTTCCAAGGAACGATCCCGGATTCAGAATTAACTGTTCCTCTCGACGCAGACGTAAACTTAAGCTGAGCTTAACCCTCCAGTGCCTGTTTTTATATCCAAGCCCCCAGAGGTACTGCATGGATATATCCAGAACTTTTCACTGTGTTCATTGATTGTGTGCAACGTAAATGTAAATACTATGGCAACATATGCTGATACATGTGATAGAGAGTGTCTCCATTTATTTGAAGGCTCCATTTGTTCAAGAAAAAGAACATTTTTATTTATCCAATTGCAGCTCTAGAGGCTTCAGCATGCCTTATTTCTTCTCGTATCTCACTTGATGTTTGCTTCCTTTGCTGCTCGACATCCACCGTCACCCACAATTCTCGACTTCTGGTGCCTGCAAAGGGAACAATTAGCGCTATGTGAAAGGCAAGAAGTCGTGTCTCTCGCTTGATAATGCTTACTATGCAATACTGCAGCACATTTGTTTCTACTACCTTGTGCGAGTTGATGAATTTATGGCGTGCCCTTCTACACCGAAAGCGTAGGTGTTTCAAGGCTCCTGTATGCCTCGTAGGCGTAATCTGTACACCTCTTCATCTTATCCGCGTCGTGGCATCGCGTACAATTCCGGAACTCGTTATACGCGTACGTGTAGGGGCTCAGTATAGTGTGCGGTGCAACCTATCCTCAGCGTTTTCTCCCGCTGCGTTCCAATCTATCTATAACTATACATGGGCTTTATTTGCTTTTTTCTCTAACTACGCTCTAAATTTCCTGAATCTGTGCTGTTATTTGTTATTCTGCGCTATTTTAAATATTTTTCATTCATATTAATACAGGGAAAAAATGTTGCCGTCACCGTTATAGGTGACTAAACCTTTTTTTGTTTTTCATATCAGTGAAAAGAGAGCTTCAGTTATTCTACACTTGTCTTCTACGTAAGAGACAGTTTCCCTTCATTATAATTATATCAGATAATGCGCAATTACTGAACTGTTATTACCAACCGATGAAATTTATGGACAAAACATAGAAGCCACGTGCACAGGCACCTGTGAAATATTTTGCCCAAAAAATCGTCTAAACCACCGCGGAAAGTATAACTTCACTATACCACAAATTCTTAAGCATATTGACAACAGTTTTCTATGGACAAGCGCCCTACGACATCATTTTATCTGTAGTGAGTTACAAATTTCTCCAAGCGCCTTCACTAACAGAGGAGTGGCTCCGCATACAATAATTACGGTGGCTCACAAATCAGCGGTGATAACGATAACAAAACTTATTTCTGTGAAACCTGCTGTATTTCAAAATTTTATTCTGAACTCGCCATAACACGTTACAATAGCACTAATACCTAAGAAGTACTGTAATACCTGTATTGTTCCTTTTCATCAGATAAGATACGTTACTAAAGCGTTTGCGCATATAGCATCATTGCCCATGAACTATGCACCCACTTTCCGTTTATCCATAACTTGTCTTTCCGTTGTCTTCAGCGAGAAGTTCAAGAATTTTTACAACTGAAAGGGTGTTTCAAAAAAAGGGCAGGACCACAAGATTACAGACCGGAGTGAGAACCAAGTAAACTGTCGCTGTGTATCCCCCCTCCGTTACCTTTGCGCATTTTTCTTTACGAGTGAACGTCGAAAATGTCTCCTCACTCAACACGCAGCGAAATATCGGAGTACATACCTGGATCACTGCGTGCCTAAAATTTATGTGACCACCCGTACATACAGCATCTGTATGCATGCTTTGTCGTTTTCGTAGTCTGCAATGAGAACTCGAAAGTTCCTCACTATCACCAGACCTCTCAAGTATTCCACGAGATACCGCAGGTTTGGGTGGCGTGCAAAAAGCCGGGTTACAACTTTAAGATCATGGTGTAAAACCTGCATTTCATAGGGCGTAAAAGAAAGGACGCGACAAGAAAATAATGCCGATAACACGCACATCTTGGAATCTATGTGAACCGAAGCTTTAGTGAAGCGGTTAATCAAATGCAATAAATAACTGGCGTCAAGAATGAAATGGAATTTTTTTCCATTTCAAAGCTGGTGTCAAGGAACCTGCAAAAAACTACGCGTCCTTAATGGGTGGCAAACAAGGTGACCGTAACAACAATCTATCGGCATCGTACACACTTGAACCGGCACTGAACGAATACCAACACGAGGATTCGAAAGCTGCGCCTGCACCCACTGCCTCCTTGCCGAGCCCGGAAGAACAGCAGCACCCGGGGGCAAGCATAACCGTCCTCCATAGCCAAGGCCACGAGATATTCGTTGCAGTCAAATTATTGATAGGCATCCGTATAAGGTGGAAAAGAACTGCCGTGTACTGAGGTACTGAAATGTGCTTTAATGCGGCCGCGCTTTGGTAGTTGGCGCCTGCCGGCTGAAGAAGATGCAAAATAAGCCTTTCTTGATGGCGCGTGCCAGAGAGAAGATGGCAATAAACATAATGGCTCTTTTCTTGAGGGCCTAACACATGTTAGCAAACACAAGCGCGGGATCGTACTGATATTGCTCTTAGCAAGAAAAATCCGGCTTTATATTCTTCTATTCGAAACATGTTCAAAGTCATTCCGGATTTCACTTTCAATCTTCCAGTTTTCAATTTCATCTCAGAAGCTGTTGAAATAGTTCAAACGGCGTGCGAACGTGACTCGAAGGCGCTGTGACTGCGCTGACCCGGCTCGCCTACCCTACCTGAACCAATGCTCGTAGCATTTGTACAAAAACAATATTGTAATGATAAGGCTGTATTACGGATTTGCTGGTTGCTGTAATTACCCACACAAAATGACGACGGCCTCGAAGCTGTTTTTCGCGGATTTTCTGCGTCCCTCGCTATATGTTGCCGCTGGCCATTTTCTTCTGCATGAATGACTAAAATATACCCGTGATGTCCGCAAGAGGCTGCTGCGTGTACGTTGAAGACCCTAGCGCTGGTTTCCCATAGGTGGTGTGGCTGTGCATCTCGTATGGCGGTCGTTGAAATGATCGTGACGGTGGCGGATGATATACGTTAGTAGAAGGACGCCGTTCCTTGTTATGCAGTTCCTCTCTGATGTGTGTTATTGTGGTTGCAGGGACGCAATCATATTTTGTTATAATGCACCTACATGACGCACTTAACTGCACAAATTTGTAAATACTACAAACACAGCATTCAGTAGCGTCAGTGGCGCGAAATCATTGATGGTAGTTTCTCACAACATATGAAATGAATGTGCACACGGCGCAGTAATGTAAGAAAAGTTCTCGATGATACACTTTCTGTTGTTTCTTGTACTTCGTTCCGCTGCCTCGCTTTTCGTTCACTGCAGTATTGGTCGAGGGCTGTCAAATTCTGCGTGTGTTGCACTACGAACCACGAAGTGAAGATGAAAGGAGCGAAGTTGATTTGGCACGTGTGTAAGCAATGTAATCAAATAATTGTGTTTTGCACTTTGCGACTGAACAGCAAGAGCAACTTTTATTGGGTTCCCTTGATCCGAAAACAGCGTAAGACTCGGACAAGAAGTCGGCTAGCAGTGAAGAAACTAGCGTATAGACAAAGTAGTAACTAAAAAAAATATTGCGTCTCTTTTTCGGTTCTACAGTTTCGGTTTTTGATGAATGTAGGGAAAAAGAAAACAACGGATAGGGAAAACAATTTGATCTCCATCACCAAAGCAAACCAGTCAAAAATATGGGGAGGCAGTGATCCCGGTTGTCGAGAAGATCCGAGTGCTGGGGATGCTGATTGAGCGCAAACGAGTCAACCGCGAGACGGTCAACCGTCTGGCGACCAAAGTCACCACGGCCATCCGCCTCATTAAGAGGGTGTCGCACAGAACCGCAGGCATGAAGGAAGAAAGCCTCACCCGGCTAGTGGAATCCTTCGCTATAAGCCACATTACATACGTTGCTGCTTTCCACAACTGGAGGCAGTGCGAACGAAATAAGATCAATGCGCTCATACGTAAATCGTACAAGGCTGCACTCGGACTTCTCGACTGCACAAGCACCGACAAGTTCCTGGCCTTGGGAGTGCATAACACCCTGGAGGAAATCGCCGAGGCGCAGAGGACCGCTCAGCTCGCGCGGCTATCAGAAACTAGAACGGGCAGACACGTGCTGCGTGACCTAGGCCTGGGACCAAAGGAAATGGGACCCGAAAATACAGAGGTTCCTGTACCGGACGCAATTAGTAGACGGCTACGGGTATGTCCGGTGCCAAGAAATATGAACCCTGAGTTCCACAAAGAGCGGCGGGCGGCGAGGGCCAAGGCGCTCATCGATCTCCATGCCAAAGACAGGGGTGCCGTGTTTGTGGACGCGGCAGAGTATCCACATGACAGAAAGGCATTTGCCGCTGCAGTCGTCGGGGCATCGACCGGTGCAACGAGAACAGCGGTGAGTGTGCGAACTCGAGGGGCGCATCAAGCCGAGGAGGTGGCCATTGCTTTGGCCATCGCCGACCCCGAGAGCACGACTGTGCTCTGTGATTCTAGGACGGCAGTGAAAAATTACGCCAGAGCAAGGGTGTGTGGTGAAGCCGCGTGTGTGTTGCGTGTGGTCGATCTCGCGAGTGAAAGTCGGTGTGTGGTGATAAAGTGATTTCCGGCCCACATGGGCAGTGATGTGTCGGATCGCGGCAACGCTAACCACAACGAGACGGCGAACGCGGCGGCGCGAGGACTAACCAACCGTGCCGCTGCTACTACAGCCGACCCGTCGTGGTGGTGGGAAACCAAGGACAAAATGACTTCCTACAACGAAATTGTGAAATGGTACCGACTAGAGCGAAGGACTATGCCGCCACCTCATCCGGGCTTGACCCGTAAGGAGGCAGTTTTATATCGATATATCGACAACTTCAAACGGGGTTGTTATTCACTCCGGTGCTGATGAGGCACGTGTGTCCAAGTGTTTATGAAAGTGATCTGTGTTGTGTGTGCCGAAAGGAAAGAGCCACTGCAGCTCACATCCTTTGGGACTGTGCTAAGAATCCGCATGAAGCTGCAACAATAAGAACGATCCCGCCGCGGCTCGAGGCCGCAACGAGATGCTATGACCAAGATGTCCAAACCCAGGCCGTCCAGCAGATCTCGGCGGCCCTCGAAAGGCAACAACCGAGCGAAACCGGAGGGAGGCTGCCACCCCAAAAGAGGGGCAGGCGCTGTCGACCAAAGGGAATAGTGCGGCCGCGGCCGAAGTAGAGGCGCCACACGCCGCGAAGAGGTCATGGCCGCGTCACGGTAACGCCTCCCTAACAGGGGAAGGCTAACCGTTCTGCAGGCGTTCACAACAAAGTTTCTTCACTCACTCACTCACGGGTTCCTTGATCGCGGACCTTTCCTGATGCAACGAGCCACACTGTTGTAGCAACCATGTGCGGCTTTTTGTGTCTCACTAGATCATTGAGAAATCCTTTCTTTTTCGATGATTTAATGCGCAAACCAACATCTGCTTTCTCTCACTTTAGAAGGCATGTTGCCAACACTGCTTTCTCTGCCAGAAAACGAAGCAATCGCAAGTTCTACCAAGGCTGATCATCGCGTCGCTTTTTCCCAAAAAAACCACGTGGGGCCACCGCCGTCTAAGAAAGAGGCGAATAAACGTTTCGCTTCTGTTTCACCATCTGCAAGACTGAGTCTCTCGTCTCCCAAAATCGCGACAGGGTACAGTAGCCGCCCCATTCATATATTAACGCCTGCTTTCGAGAATCCTCGCACTCCACGATCGAGAAAGGGAATTCCCAAGCACAGTGAACGTGTTACCTCTCCTACTCAAGGAATAAGGCATGAAAAAACAATAAAGAAATGTGGCTGTTCGCGCAGAAGGATGTCAGCACTACATTTGTTATTTAACAGAATGCGCTGTGCGGAAACGTCACAACAGAACAGGGTCGAATAATATACCTAGTGACCGGGGCACTCCTCCAGGCGGACGCAATGCCCTTCGTGGCGGTAGAAGCCGTCGGCGCAGTAGCAGCCAAACATGCAGTCAAGAGTGCACCAGGGTCCCAGGGCGGACTTCTCACACGTCTTTTCAGCGCAGCTGCTGCTCACGCACTCCTTCCATGTCTCGTTCTCCCCGCAGTCCTGGGACGTCGTTTGCGCTTTGGAAAAGGAAGCAAAACAGACAGCGGTGTAAACTCGGCCCTGAACACCTGACAGAGTCTCGGGAACAAATACTCCCTGCCGCGAGCGCATTACGATGGGAATGTAGCGAAAGAAACAACTGCTTTTGACAGACTTCGCACAGACTCCGCGGCCCCGAATCCGTGACATTGCTAAACAGCTCCACAGGGCACGTTACATACAACAGACGCACAACTCTTCTAAAGCCGACAACGCAACGTACAGCACGGATTACCACTGCCTGTCCTCTTCGTCAGGGACCTTCCACATGCAAGGGAACATCTGTGTGAGTACGGTTCCGGTACGCGTGCAAGCTCCAAGCCCACGCACCGACGCCTCTTATATCGATATATTTGATTGGAGCATTTAATTGCGTTTGAATGCAGTTAAATATACATCTACGTAATCTTACAGCGCACGTCAAAGAACGAAACCTGTAGCTGGTCAAAATTAAGCAAGAGCGGTCCACTAAGGCGCCTCTCACACCTGTAATGCAGCTTTAGGCCTTTAAATAACTACAAATAAATGCGGAGGTAGGCTGATCCTGATATCGCTTTCACAGTACAGTTACTAAGCTGAAGCATGTGAACCTAGCTTTATTCACGGTTGATTAGAAGAGCAAACGCACAAAACCAATGAATGATCTATACATGAACACACATGAATCTTTATTTGCCAGACACCAACTACAACAACTGGCCTGGTTATCCACTATTCTAGCCTTTTTGCCTCTCTCTCCGAGTGTGGCGTCAATGTCTCGCCGAGTTTGGAGAGGATGCACTTGCGTAGTGGCGATGGCTCATACGCAAGGAATGCGGCTCATAGTTAAATGTGACCCAAAAGACATTTATCAATTTTTTTATTGGGAGGCGCAAACGATCAGCGAATGTTAAGCAGTGAACTTTATTCACATCGTTCAAGGAGTAAAGGCTAATTCATTCTCGTGTGTTACGTCAACACAAAGAACGTGGTCACATGCGTGACGTGAAGATAGCAGTTACATGACGTAACAAACTATCTACATGAATTTAGCACTTCATAACGTCAACACATAAGCAATACCACTAGCATTTACACATGCACCGATTCCTGTAATGCGTGGAATCCACACACCTTTTTTTTTATTTCGTTGTATGTCCTTTCGCTGCCGCCTTCGTCACAACGTCGGAGCGCGTGAGCAATCACTGTCTTCATTGGAGGCCCTACCTTTCTTTACATGCCCATCGCCAACGGAACCTGCTTCATGTCACGCGCGTCAGCAGACGAGGCTTACTTGATGTGTTTCATAGTGAATCTTATGTCCCGAAAAAGAACACGAACATCGGCGGCGAGGCCACCGGTGCGTGGAAATAAAAAGCAGTTGCCGTCGGGGCTCCACGATGTCTGGGCGACCCTTTGATCCCCTCTCCCCCTATTCCCTGAATATACAGACGGCCGCAACGGTGTGTCGCACTTTTATAATGAGGTTTGTTCGATTAATAAGCTCACTCTATTGCTTACGCTAACATACAGCGTTATTGGGTACCACCTCAGGGTCCGAAAAAAGACTAAGGTCCAGAGACTTCATGTGATTAACAGTGGTCGAACGAGTGATGGCTCAGGTTAGAGCCACGTTTCCGACAAGTCCCCTTGTCAAAACAGTAGCTCCAGAGGCATATTCTTTATTGCACCACTCGTCATCTGCAGTCAATAATTGGTGTACAATTCGGTCCCTTGTTAAAGGGAACACGAAAATGTTCAGCATGTGCGCATTTTTTTTTTGTTCTGACAACATTACAGATCGCCCTGTTTCGCTGCAGATTACTCGGGCTTAATGGCACTAGTAGTTTTCGGCACACCTGCGCAGGGTATTCACATCGTGTCAGTTCGTGCTTGCAGCTAGAGCGCCGGCAGAGTGAGGGCCGCACAGTTGAGCGAACTCTACACGTGCTTCTGTGCTTGCCTGCCTTTCCGGTCGCTCTCGTCTGCCGCTGTTTGCCATGTGGATTTTCGCCTCCTCTTTGCCCATCCCAATTGTTTTTTTTTTTTCATACATTGCAAGCTCTTTTTCTGCTAATATGTGAGGAAACCAGATGTAGTTCTATCAGAGAATTTACCTAAATACTTCCATCTGTCACTTCACGCGTTAACGTTGCAAAATCACAGAAGAGGCAGCTACATCAAGGGTATTTTACCAGTCGTGCTACTTCATTAACTCCTTCTCAATCATTCACAATGGGCTCGACAATTAGTCAGAGGATTGGCATCAGCTCCTGGAACAATAACCGCTAAAAGACAAGGCTGGAAAAAAATTGAAACGAATACATAGGCAGCCTAAGAAACAGTAAAAAAACACCAGAAGATACTTGCTCTTACCACACGCAAGTGTAATGACGCCTGCCAACAGTACCAGAACCTTCAGCTGCATGATGGCTACTTTCCTACAGGGACCGAGCCAGTGTCCCCCGTATTTATACACTGCGTTCGCATCTTGTCTGCTTTGTCAAGAGGCTACGTGTCGCTTTGTGTATCGCTGAAGTCTCCTCCAACCTTATCATGCGTTGTGCCCACGGCGCGCTCGTGTCGATGAGGCGATGGTTTCTCTGCCAAAACCGTGATTCATGCAATTTTTTTTCTACGCTGTCGTACACACGTTCTGACTGTCTGTTCAGACTGGACTGACCTGTCTTGTCTCTCTACATCGACTTGGTGCAGCAGATTTTTTCCCTGTACACATCAACACCTCCGATAGCGAGTCTCTTTGTGGCAGACAAGGAGTGTTAGTTTCTAAAAGGCCTTTTTAAAACGCCTTTGGCCTTTCTAAAAGGTCATTCTAAAAGGCCTTTGACTGCCGTTGGCAAAAATTTTAAGCCTGTCAACCGCAAGACTGCCTCTGTAAAGAAGCAGTCATTACCAATGTTTATGAACCTTAAACGCAAGCGCCTGCATTCCGATGTCATGGTTTCCGAGAGCCTTGAGCTTGAGATATTTTGCAAGGCGAAGTCACGTAAGCCCGGTATACCTTTCTGGGCCAGTTGTGTCTGAGCGGCATTCGTGGCCATGCGTCGTTTCAGACTACAGCAGATGCATGCGAGTGCGTTGGAAATTGTGGATCGTTTCCTTGTTAGTAAGTGAGAACAAATCGTTTGATTCCCTGAATCTAGTAACCCTGAGCGTATTACAAGTCAATTACTGCTGACTTCCGAGATCTGCTTTATAGTTTACCGCAAGAGTTCTTGTTGCAGTGAGTGACGGAAACTATAACATATTTTAAAAATAAAACCACCTTCATTGACCGCTGGAACAAAATAGAAAATTTTGCCCCAAAACAGTGTTTCCTAAAAACCTATTGGGTAAAGGGAAATAAACTAGGGAATTTTCTATTTTCTTTCTACTTATTTCATCACGTACATACCTGGGGTGGCTTGCAGGAATATTTATTAATGAAAATAATAACGAATTTAAGAACTTTTTCGTAATGTTAAATAGACAGCGCCTAGTCCGAACAAGAACGCGTTCTTAACTTCGTTAATACTTTCATTAGTAAATGTTCGTGCAAGCCGCCCCTGCTCATCCGTCAGAACAGCATCTATAATTAGGAAATGCTGAAAAGGAATTTTTGTATGGTGGGAACTTATAGAAATCAAGCTCACTTTTTTGTGTACCTGCATCCCGTATGAATGCAATGCCCCATTCGCAGCATGTTACATGTAGAGCAACACTTTAAAAATGAAACCCTTGCGAATTCCGTAGCAATGTTTCATCAAAGTAAAAAAGAAAGGTTCTGTCCCGATCACACGAAGAAACAGTCGCAAGCGACACTCATATCTTGCGCATGTCAAAGTCGGGCGACGACGAATAGTGAGAGGCGACTACCTGCCTACAAAGAGATGAAGGGTACGTGTCAATTATTTTACTGGTGTGTTTATGAGGCAGTGCTGCGCTTTGTTTTGAGCGCGATATCTTTTCAGGCGTGTACAGCGCTCACATGTAAAACAACTTTTTTGTCGCCTATGCGGCTATTGCGTGAGCTCCTTTGTTTATTACACTTCGATGACTAGATATAAAACATCGTTGGAGCCGTTATTCTCATTTTGACAGCGCGCTTTGATACTGTGTAATCTTGATGTTTGCGTCGCGGATTTTTTAAACTTTTTTTTATCTTAGCTTTCTGGAGATGAAGTGGAGTCTGCACAGCCGGAGCCATGCGCACTCATTGACTGTGTAAGTAATATTATATGCAACAGTGCAAGCATGCGCACAAGTAATTTAATAGCACCTATCATTGCGTACATTACATTAATTGGAACGTCGCAAACTTATGGAGGCACATTAAAGAGCCCCAGGTGTTCAAAATTAATCTTAAGTTAATTATATTTTTGTTTTGGTATGTAAAACTGCAGAATTTAATTTTTGTAAATTTATACAGCTGGCACACACCCATGCTGCAAGGAACAGCTTGTTTAGCAGTTGTAACACATTTACTCTAGAAAAGCATTTCTTTCGCTTATGCTTTGACCTAAGGCCCAAAACAAACAGTGCTAAAGTAAATTTATTTTGTGGTCTCGCATTAGTAAACAAAAACAAATGCACCTGTTTTTACATGTTGTTGTGCTGCCTTCAGTTTGTGGAATTGTACCCATTACATCACTCATGCAAGTTGCCATGCCATTTGCCACCACAACTTGCGCCACAGCAAGGTGACTTAGAATAGGTACACCGTCACAGTGCAAAGCGTTAGTTCATCACATTAAAAAAAATTTTCTGAGTTCCAACTCCTGTTTTTATACAAACTTTCGTATGCTCAAAATCGAGCTTATTGCACTCAACACAATTTGAAGAAGTCTATGACCAGCAGCGGGTAATTAATCCACAAGCATTGACATGAATAAAGTTACCTTTTTGAATTATCAGATATTTACAGACTTCTGAAGCGATAGAAAGTCGCTTAGCCTGGGTAGTTCATTTAGCGTATTTTTCATTGATTTTCTATGGTGATGCCTGCTGCAAATTCATCTTATTGGTTCGTTTACTGTAATTTATTCAGTCTACATTCTTTATTTTTATTTAATCCTGCCCTGATCATTTAAGACTGCTACAGAGAGCCAACGAACAACCCTCGAAACGCAGTGGTGTATGTGTCTTTACCTCAGAACACAGTAGGCTGTGGTTCAGAAAGGCATAACATCAGTTTTTCCCTACTTTATAAATGTAATAGGGTAACATAAAAAATATCAGCGAATTATATTTTTCACCCTTGCCTAGGTTCTTTCAACCTCAACGATGTACCATTTTTAACATCTCTGCGGCGTCTGCAGGTGCATTGAAGGTTATTCTTACTACCCAGCATGTCAGTAATTTTGTGTGGTTTTCTAATACTGGTTTTGTATTGCCGTTTCACGCCATGCTGCACCACAGCATGGATGCGGATGTGTAGGATGAAGTTGGAGCTGCAGAGCCCCATTTCGACATAAAAAGAGCAGTCAAAAGCAGACTCTTCATTGCTAATGCATCTTTTTTTTTATCTGCAGCCACAATTGAATGGTGTCTCGGATGAAAGTGTGGAACCTTCACTAGGCGACAATCAGGCAAGTCAAAATGATACAGCTTGAGTATAACACTTGGAGACTATATGTGTCATACAAAGAAAGTGTATAAAAAGAAACACTGAGACAAAAAAGTGCACATTCATGAGTGCTTGCCACCTTTAAACATTTTCTAAACATCATGTCAATCCTAACCCCTCCCTTGCAGAAAGCTGCATCTACTTTCTGAATCTGGTGAAAGAGTTACACCGCAGCCGAACTTGCAGCCGTTTTGCTGGGAAAATGACACGTGGTCCACTGAAGTCTACGTCCCAAGGTTATTTTCACAATGGCAGCAATGGTCCCTAGGTTATTTTCGCAACGGTAGTAACAGTTTTTGGTTATAGATGTCCTGGGTCAAAATGTGAAGGGATGGTAGTTTTGTTCAAGAGACCACTTGTATGTTCGCAAAATGAAAAAGACAGCGGTATAGAAATTTTGCAGTTTTTTTTTCACCTTTGGCAAGAAGTCGACAGCAGCAAATGAGAAGTTCACATCGTTCATATTTGTCTTGATTATTTGTCTCAGACAGCACCAATGCAGTGTAGCATATAACTTAATTACAAACACTTGAAACTGTTGTTGACAACACACTTCTATTTCCAAAAGCAGCCAGAGATAGACTATGTGAAGAGGTAGCAGTTAATTCTGCCTTGAACAACATTGTCATAACAGTATTATGTACTTGTAGGAGCCTAGAACTTTGCCTGGTGATGGTGCCATGTTATCACAAACAGATCCAGATGCATCACGTGAAGAGATAATTATGAATTATATTATTAGCCGGGCAAGGAAAGGAAGAGTTCGGGATTGCCAGTCAGCCTCTAGAGTCTGTGAAGGAGTGTGTTTATCTAGGTCAATCAATTACTCACAGAAGACCCTAATCATGAGAAGGAAATTTACAGAAGAATAAGAAGGGGTTGGAGCTCATACGGCAGACGGCAGAAGTCAGATCCTGAGTGAAAGCTTACCATTATCGTTGAAAAGAAAGGCGTAAAATCAGTGCATTTTACCGGTGCTAACGTATGGGGAAGAAACTTGAAGACTGACAAAGAAGCCTGAGAACAAGTTAAGAACCGTGCAAATAGTGACAGAACAAAGAATGTTAGGCATATTGTTAAGAGGCAGGAAGAGAGCGGTGTGGATCAGAGAGCAAACGGAGATAGCAGATATTCTAATTGACATTAAGAGAAAGAAATGGAGCTGCGCAGGGCATGTCATGCGTAGGTTAGATGGACCATTATGGTGACAGAATGGATGCCGAGAGAAGGGAAACGCGGTCGAGGACGGCGGATCTCTAGGTGGGGCGATGAAATTGGAAAATTTGCCGGCGCTACTTGACATCGGTTGGCGCAGGACAGGGTTAAACGGAGATCACAGGGAGAAGCCTTCGTCCTTGCAGTGGACATCAAATAGGCTACTGCTGATAATTATGTGAGCAATAGGGATGCCATTAAGTTGTGGAGAAAGCAAATTTGGGTCTCAAACTCCAGCATTGTCTCTATAAATTTTCCCAATGAATCCAGCCTTAAGCATTCTTTGAAACTAGTTGCTTCAAACTTTAAAGGGTCCCTCACGAAGCCTCACTGTAAATTTCGGTCATAAACACTAAGTTGTAGGGCACTTTCTCCCTAGGGAGCATCTTACCGAAAGGATTTTTCAAATTGGTTCATTATTACAGTAGATGCAAGAACTTGAAATAGCCCGTTACCATGATGCCATGAGGCAAGTTTCACTGCCAGCGTAGGCTCTTTCTGTACCTAGATTATCGTCCGCAAGTGACATTCCTTTGCTGCCTTCTCTGATACCAGAGCCAAGGGACTGCGACAGGTTTATGTCGCTAGCCCTGCTTCCTTGTTTTTTCCTATGGGGCACATTCCTAGTGTCGCGTTATGCATTGAACAACTTAGTGAAGTCATGTGGCATAATCTGCAACGTTGCAGGCAATGCGTCTTACGTAGAGGCACAAGTGTGTTTCCTTGACTGCTGGGTGTACGCGGCGATACCTCAAGAGGAAGGGCGAGGTGGTGTCTCTTTGAAGTTTAAGCTGTTTTCATGCCTTGCAGCTGTCTTATACTTTGCAGGCATGATTTCCAACACAGGATCTACATGCTGCACTTGTTAGTTTGCAATGCCCAAGCCTGTTGAGGGGCCTTACTGTGATCATTATTTAAAGAAACAGGTAGTGCATTTCTTGCAAAGTACCTGCCTCTATTATTCATTGTGAGTTCAAATTATTTTGCTTAGTCAGTTGGTCTTTCATAAAGCAAGCTTCCATCTTTCCTATATAGTGGTATATTTTTTCTTGCATTCAGGCTCTGTGTTAATCATAACTGTAACTATTTCCAGGTGTGCAAAGTGGACGCAGCCACACAGTGGGAAGATATGACAACTCTCCATCACACATATTCTGAGCCTTTAAAGTTGGTAAATATCAGAACACCACTTTCGGAAAATATGACTGCAGCCCACCTACGATTTTACACAGGAATATCACCAGACATACTTAAGAAGCTCACACTGTGCATCCAGAGGACACCTTTGTGGCCTTCACAACTTCACACAGAAGACCAGCTGCTTCTGACAGTGATGCGCTTGAGGCTTGGCCTTCTTTAGAGGGACCTAGCCTCGAGATTTTGTATTGCACCATCCTCTGTGTGCAATATGTTCAAGAATGTCCTCAAATGACTTAAAGAGATCACTTAAATCCCTTAAAGAGATCATGACATATGTTGTAATCTGGCTCCCGAAATCTCGTATTCAGGGCACTGTGCCAGGTGCATTCATAGAAAATGGTTTACGAACCACTACATGCATATTCGATTGCACAGAGGTTGCACTTGAAAGGACAACCAAACAAAAGCCACGAGCCCAAACCTGCAGTTCATACAAAGCTCATAATACTGTAAAGTTTCTTGTGGTAATTGCTCCAAATGGCCTTATTATGTACATTTCTCGTGCATTTTTTGGCCGTGCTTTGTACGAATTTATTGTCAAACAGAGTGCCGTCCAGGAATACCTTGTTCCTGGGGATGTGATAATGGCCGACAGTGGCTTCACTCTGGACCCCTACTTGGAAGCACAGGAAATCAAATTGAACATGCCAGCATTCACCAAAGGTGAAAAAAGCTGCCACCATTCATTAACCTATTCTATTAAAGTAGGCAACACATGCTGTCTTTGTGCTACACCGTGCATGATTATCAAACAGGCATGGTTTGCTATTGGCTATTGTACTTGTGGTTGCCGAATTCCAATGACAGCACTCGGTGATTATTCGGATGCTACATTGGGCTGTGTGCATAAATAATGGCGAGAGAATGTACAGTTATTGTTTGTCGGCCTGTTACATGAAATAAAGGGCTGACTTCCATATCACCATTGGAAATTGTCAAGCTCAAAAGTTCGATGCTCTGTAAACTGCATGAGCAAGCTGCATGAGCAAGTGGCAAAGTCCCACATTGCAAGGCTTACAAATCCTAAGTGCTGGTCGATTTGGTACTGTATACTGATGTAGAATAGCGTGATAAACAAGGAAGGAGTAAGAAGCGCGACACGACCTCAGACTAACAACTCATTTTTATTGCATCTTGCATAGCACAAACTCGTGTAAAAACTTACATATTCGAGTTTCTGACAATAAATTACAGTTGTTAACCTGCACTCATGTCATTTCTTTCTTATCCCTTGTGTATCGCACTATTCTACGTCGGCATTGCATGGCTTGGTGGGCTATCTGTGCTGTCACAGTCATCCTAGTTTGTACTAGTTATACACACCCGGAACAGCTAAGCACTACTCGTTTAGACGCAAAGCCTTCACTGTTGTCTCATGTGAATTTCAGATATATGCATTTGCAAAGGGAAGCATTCTTGCATCGACAATTGTGAGCAAGGTTGAACAACCCACGAATGATGCAACAATTGTGAAAGCAAGCTCCCATTTTTTTTCTGCACGGAAAAAAAATCAAATGTGGTTTTGCAATCGGAAGATGCAAACAAGGTTATTTTACAGTGAAAAAAATTGGAACTTGGGCTGGGATAATTAGGAATTCTATTCTAATGGCACTTCTTGTTGCTCTTTGCCGTGGCGATGGATAATAAGAGACATGCAATCTGGTGGAAGAAATGGCTGCATTATACTTTTCCTGAAAATAAGCCGTATGAGTGTTCTGCCTTTTAAACGTTGTAAATCCTTACATTTGAGGTGCAGCTCCATGCTCGGCTTAACGCACAAGCTTCGCCAATTGAATACGCAATAAGGTAGGTAGCTTGACTTTCTTCCAGAAATTACTCCTTGGCAAATTTCTGTCAACATCTTTTATTGCAAGTCTGATGGCAGACCTATTATAGGAGTTATATTGTCTATTTAAGGCATTCTTGTAAGGGTTGTCCTCCCTATGCCGTTTTTTCTCTTGGGCCATGCTTGCGCACAGTATTTTGTTCTAGTTATAAGGCAGAAGAGACTACTCAGTCGATGCTGTGCAGTTTCCCTATGCGCAACAGTGCAAACGCATTGTCCTACCAGTGAAGCTCGCTTTCTGCCGATGCTGAGTAGCAAGAGAGACATTCGTGAAAATAGTCTTATGTAGAGTCCAGGATGTCTGGGCCCTAATGTGCTGCAATTTAGTTGTATTCGTGTATTCACAATATTTTCCTTCCTGTGTTGAGAAATGAGGGTATTAGTACAGCACTAACATGTATACTGAATTATTATGCATTTCAGGGAAGGGCCAACTTTCTGAACAGGAAGTCATCTCAACTCGGCGCATCGCATCAGTACGGATACATGTGATGCGTGCCATAAATAGAATCAAGACATACGGAATGTTCAAGTCTGCATTGAGCATCAAGTGCAAAGACACAATTCACAGCATGATCTTTGTGTGTGCAGGCCTCTGTAATTGAAAGGCGCCACTAATTGCAGAGACAAATGGTCGCACTAGCCAGGAAATGTAAGCAGTTGTATGAATAAATAGTGCAACCCAGGAAATTGTTTTTACTGAGTGTTCAAGACGCAGAAGTGAACACACTGCAGAAGTTCATAATGGAGCATACATGAAAATGTTACTTTATTAACTTGGAGTGCTTACTGTTGAAATAATTGAATGTGTCATTTTACGTACAAGTGAAGCATAAAAGCATGGACAACACTGTACCACATAGAACACAAAAAGACTGATGGGAAAACTATTGCACTGATGCCTCTGGTAAATATGTGGCTCTCCTGTACCAGCACAAACACAAATTTATTGAAACATCTGCACACAAAAGGTTATAAAAAACTGGTAATTGTACTTGAGTACCATAGCGGCAAAAAAATGTGTTTTAAATACATAATATGAAAATGTATTCAATGTTGCACAGAACGTGCAGCGTATTAACTGCCTCTTTGTATGTACATATATTAACTGCTTCAGCTCACAAACTAGAGCAATGAGATTATTCACATCTTAGAGACAGCAAGAAAATCATGATATAATTAGAAACACTTAATAAAAAATTGACTAGTATAGTAGGGCTTTGACAGTATTATGCACACGTTCAAGTATTCCAAGCAAGAGCAAATAAACAAATACAGCATTTATCACCACCAAAGTGCTCCCCAACAGACCCACACAAGACAGAGGAAAATGAGCAGTGCAAAGTTTCTGCAAAACATCTAGATTAGACATATACATTCGACTTGCTCCCCAAGTGCCTACTTCAGTATGAATTAGAATGCAACAGAACGGCAGGTCAAATAATGAAAAAAATATACGCAAGCACACTAGATGGTAAAGGGACACTAAAGAAATGCACTAAATCAGTGTGGTGAACAGTCCTTCAAAACGGCTTTCATTTGTACGCATAAATGTTCATCATAAGCAAAGAAAGCTAAAACCAAACTTCCATTTCTTCAATTCCATACCCACAGCTCAGCGCTGCTACATAAGCGCCGCGTCGCACATTTTAGACTATTTTCTCCTAATTTGATCATTTTGGCAATGCAAAAGCTACATTTGCCATTTCAGTATTTAGTTTGTTTAGAATGGAATGTCACACTTCTTTACCAATAGAAAATTGAATTGAATAAAACATTTAAAATTAAAGTTGCAGCGAAAAGCTGGTACAGGAACATCAAAGGGGCATTGTGATGTGTACTCCATTGCTTGTTTACTCCTTGGTGTCCGTGTATCTGCTTACTTTTTGAGATTCATTTGTGCTTATAGAAGTGCAATTTATTCAAAATTTAATATTCCTTTCCAGTGTCTCTTTAAGAGATGGTTTAGAGTGTCTGTTTCACAAGCATATGATTAAAAAAAAGAATGGCAAGACAAACAGATTAATAAACAAGGCACGAGAGCACAGCCATAAGCATGATCGAGGATTCTTTGTCTCAAATAAACAGTGCTGTATCTTACTCAATGACACATTTTCATCATCTTTTTCACATGTTGCACCAATAACCGTTTCTATTATTACTGCACCTGACTTCTTTCAATGGACCCTATCCTTATCGACTGGGTAGGCATTTTTAAACTCATTCAAGTTGAGAAACTTTCATCGTCAGCTGGTACCGATGATATTAACTACAAGTTTTTGAAAAACACCCAGACTTATTCATCCATTATACTGTCGTATGTCTTTTCTTAGTCACTGCAGAGCGCCACGTTGCCGGACGACTGGAAGGTGGGAAAGGTGGTTCCGGTGAATAAATCTGATGATGTTTATAGCCCCCACAACTACAGGCCTATCTCATTAACAATAATTGCATGCAAGCTGCTTGAACGTATAATATATTCTAACCTAATGTCGCGTCTCGAATCGAACTGTTTCTTCGTACCTAATCAGCATGGTTTTCGCAAACACCACTCCTGCGAAACTCAACCGGTCGTGTTTACCGATGATTTCTTTTCCATTTTGGATTGTTCATCATTTGTGGATTGCATTTTTTTTAGATTTAGCGAAAGCATTTGATACTGTGTCACATCAACTACTACTTTTCAAGCTTAGTCAACTAAATCTTGATACTAATCTGATGAAGTGGATCGAGTGCTTTTTGCAGGGCCGTACCCAGTACGTTTCAATCAATGACTGTGACTCACCTGTATGCCCCGTAACATCCGGAGTTCCCCAAGGCTCGGACTAGGTCCTCTCCTTTTTCTAATTTATAATAACGACCTTCCTGATTCCATTGACTCATAAATTAGGCTCTATGCTGATGACTGCATATTATATAGACAAATATCTGAACCTTCTGATGCAGCCACTCTTCAATCTGATCTGGATAACATCTCCACTTGGTGTTACACCTGGTCTATGAAACTAAATATTGGTAAGTGCAAAGCAATGAGAATAACGCGGACGCCTAACCAGTCTTCATGCACCTACTTCCTTAATAACTCTTCTTTAACTTCAGTCTCTGATTATAAGTATCTTGGCGTATATATTACTGCCAACCTATCTGGAAAACGCACGTTGCACATATCACTAATAATGCTGACCGCGCACTTGGTTTCCTTCGCCGTAATTTTTTCCTGGCTCCTGTGTCCCTAAAACTACTTCTATATAATACTCTTGTGCACCCGAAACTAGAGTATGTTTCTTCCGTTTGGGATCCTCACATCAAATCACTCATACGAGCCCTCGAATCCATCAAAAATTGTTCTGTTCGTTTTATACTTTCTAATTATTCTCGTTCAGCCAGTGCAACACTTATGAAGAAAACATAAGATCTTCCTGAACTTTCCTAACGCCGTCGTATTTCTCGTTTATGCCTCTTTCACAAAATATATTTCACCAATGACGCTCTATAGCAATGACTCTTTATTACTCCTACTTACTTTTCATCCCGCATGGACCACCGGTTCAAAATTGGCGTCCCAAGCTGCAGGACTAATCTTTATTTTGATTCGTTTGTTCCGAAGACAAGCGCGGACTGGAACCACTTTCCTGCCTCCGTCGTGTCCATCGCAGTACCCGTCAAGTCTACTGTATATGATCATCTTCATTAACCTGCCTACGACAAATGTATTCTTGCATACCCATTTGCATTCTTGAATTCTTGTATACTCACTCCTCTCTTTAATCCCGAATGGCCCTGAGAGTAAATAAATGAAATGAAATTAAAGATACAGGAGAACTCAACAAAACTTCCCTCATGCACAGTATGTTGTAGCACAGCAATCGGGAAAATATTTTCTACATTCAAGAACATTTAGCACTGCAGCTAAATCGGCTGTCCTTACATTTCTGCAATTTCTCATATTCTGACAGGCCAACTTTACCTTCAATTTTCATTCCTTGCAAACATGGAAGCATTTTACAAAAATAGGACCTTTGAAGCCGTGGCATTTCATGTGTGCCATAACTTGAGTCAAATGGTACCTCTGTGATAATTGCCGATTTTGGTGACCATACATACAAAAAACAAAGTTGCTTCTCAGTGCACAACATAGTGAACTGTACTTGGGAATAATATCCGCTAGGGCCATTCTTATTTAAGGTATGTACCCCTTACTTTTCTATTACATCGTACTTCCCACTCCGTATGACTTCCTTGCAGTCCTGTGTAAACGGGCATTTGATTTCAAGAATTGCACAGTGAGATACTACAATTCCATCAGGTGTTGCAGACAGCCATGGTTTTTCTTTACACACATATATTCCACGCTGATCAGCAACAAGTCCACAATCCTTTTGAAATTGCAGTCGTGCCACTACTTCATGGTTTATTCCATGTTGCGTGGCTGCATTACCATAAAATTTCGGGCTCGTGATACGCTGCAAAGCTTTTTCAACTGGAGTTGTTGCCCGCTTTGGTACTGTGCTTTATGTTTCTTTTTGTTTCTTTCTTCTTGCGCTGCATAACACGTTCTGACTGTCAGACAAGGCTTTCCCGTCTTGTCTCTCTGTGAGAACGAGGGACACCACATTTTTCGCGATGTACATAGCTACCTTCGAGGGCACGACGGCACGTGAAAATAATAAAGGGCATCCACAACCACAGAGTTTCCTACACAATACTAGAGGGAACTCAGGCGCAGCAGCCGTCGACCCACCATGGTAATGATGGGAAGTACATTGATTTGTCTGATCTTCGTGCTTGTGGATTCAGACGTTCTTGTGGATTCGTTTATTACGCTTTGTGGGTCTTCATTGTCGCAAATTTGAGGCCATTCTATACTTTTCTAAGTACAGAAGCCGCTGCGAACATGCACAATGCTTACTAATTGCAGCGGTTCAGTTTCTCGAGGTGGCCTGATCGAAACGCGCCATGCGCCTCTAGGCAGTGGCCTGCCCGTGATAAATTCATAAGGGCGTTATATGTAGCTGGTCGTGGCACTCGTCCGTGGCGTAATGGTTTCACTATCGGGCGTCTGTGCTGGAGGTCCTGTGTTCGAATCCTGCGGTTGGAAAATTGTACTACTCTTTATTTAATTACTTATTATGCAGTACATTGTCGAAAATGACACGTTTACGACGTCTCCAAGCCGCTTGACGCCAGAAGGACGAAGATTAGGCATGTCCACGCTCTTCCCAAGTTACAGTGCTGGCTGAACCACCGCCATTGCAGCACCCGTAGACACTAGCGCCGGAGTTCTCGCCAGTAATTATTGTATGAAACTCTGCGTCCACAACCATCGGCGGCCACCAAAGGCGTTCGCCGAGGGAAAACTAAAATCTCCACGCATTCGCATCATGTGACGCCTCATGTACATACACGCTGGTAGAAGTTCTCGCCGAAGGAGGCCACCTTTTACTGGTACGTTCACCATTGATTTCCTGCTACTACTTGCCGGAGAGACAGACGGAAGGAAAGAGAAAGGTGAGGAGGGGTTAACAAGAACCTAAAATTCGGTTTGTTATTTTACACTTAGGGATGGAAGAGGGGGAGATAAAGCTAAAAGTTTTTTTTTTTACACTGCCCTGATACATGGCAACTGCTCAGTGGACAACTGGCTGCACAAGTTGTAATTCTTTGAAATGTGTTCATGCGATCTCTGTGTTTTTGTGACGTCCTTTATTGTCAGACGGAGATGTATAGGCCTATCTATGTCACATGACCTAACCTCAAAATTATTTAATAATTTGATAATAATAAAATTATTTAATAATAAATAATAAAATTAAAAACTAAAATTTATGTTCGTGGGCGTCCAAAGGATTGACGCTCACAACGGTAACCTTTCAGAGGCTGTGAATGTGGTCCTTCGTCTCCATATTGAAGCAAAAAATGGCGAGCAGTCTGGCTAAATGAGGATCAGATCTCGAAGATCTCGAGTCTATGTCGTCGAGACGATCCTCTTCAAACTGCGACAACAGCACTTCGGAACTGTATGAATATTTCGCGGAAGCAGTATTTCAAATTGACGCGAAACTTATGTCGCTAGCTACGCATTTTTCTTGCCTACCCAAAGATGTAAACGTTACCAAAATTCTCAGTCGAGTTGACATTTTGCAGTCAAAAATTGATTCAGTGAATACGCAGGCAGATTCCACTCACCTAGGAAAGATATCCGTAACGCAAGACAACATCGACGATTTGGCATATCGATCATGAAGATCCAACATTTTGTTCTATGGCTTGCCGACAATGACCAATCCGAAAATTGGGAATGTCCGACTGTATTGTTGCAAAGTTTTGCAAAGAATAACCTCTACTTGGGTGTCACGTACATTGCGAGAGCCCACAGACTGGGTGGTTTCGTTGCTGGAAATAAGCGACCGATTACAGTGAAATTTTATAATTTTAGAAAAGTCGACCCTATTTCATCCTATGGCTTAAAATTAAAAACGAAATTTGAAATTAAAAATGAAAAAGAAAGTTTGAGTATTGCGCGAGACACATCAGAAACCGTACGCAATGCACCGCATAGGCTCCGGCAGTTGATTCAGATAATTAAGAAGGCCGAGGATCGAGTGCGCCTTCTTTTAGAGCGCAGCTATTGAGCTCCCCTTCCTGCGGCTAGCGGCGGCGCCCGTGGCGTCGGCGTTCTAACCGAGTGTACGAGCACAGCGAAAGATGAAAGAGCGAACGCGGAGCGGCATATGAAAGACGTGAGCTGCGAACGGCCGGGACCAACGAGAGTGGCCCCTTCAGTGACGTTCGCGCGGGAAGCTGGTGTTGACTGCCCCACATACGAAGACGAGACGAGTGCCCTTCGGACAACTTTAGGGGAATTTAGATAACAGGCGCTTTACAGAGGAGAAGATCTTGGGCCCGTGGCCTCCTGCGTCTTATGTGCAAGGCTACAAAGGCGCTGCTGCGTTTTTTTTAAATGCACCAGCCTGTATGACCGCCTGTGACCAACTCAGAGGTGAACGCTAGTCTGTGTAACTGTTGAAAGTGTGACCGACTCTTTTCCTTCTCTTTCAATCCCCTTTGCCCCTCCCCCGTGCAAGGTAGACTACAAGGCTCAGCCTGGTTAACCTGCCTGCCTTTCCCTTATGACTTCTCTCTGTCTCTTGCGTCAATATATCGCGAAATCAAAACACGTATAGAACTACGCTCAATTTTCGCATCAGGGAATACCGTAATCGTCGGTGAAATTTTAGTAAGCTTTTTGCAGATGACCGGAGTGTTCAGGAACCAAATTCCTATCGTCATGTATTTATTCCAAATCGAACTTCTCAGTGAAATTCGCCCCTGGTTTCTTCACTCTTATGCACTGCCTCATGCCTGTCAACGCAGTGTGGGCAGGAAAGAGCGGCTCTAATGCGGATGTCCCAAATCTTTAGCTGCTTTCGATTCAGCCGTAGTTCATTGAACCTTTTGCACCGTTTCATGGTGCGCTGCACTCAAGTCCTCGATTCATAGCGCCCCCTGAACCGCCGTCCTCGATTGAGCGAGGTGCAAGTGTGGTGCCGCTGTGGTGCACGGAACCGCGGAACCAGCTTCGAAGGAGGTGCAAGAAAGTTGTGCACTCTTGGACGCGGCCTGCAGGCGACGTGTGCAGACGACGCAGATATGCTGCTTGAAATCAACGGCTAGTTGCGGGAAGTTTGCCTTGTCGTAGATGGGTCCGGCGTCATCGTGAGGGAGAATGGCGCAGAAATCTACGCGACAGCAAGTAACTTTGCGTTTGTGTTGTAGCTGCCACTTTGTCAAAGGCCTAGTTGTGGCCGTCCGTGTTGTTGCTGCCTTGTGGGGAACGCTGGTCCCCACGGTGGTGGATTGGCAGCGCGTGTATGTGAACATTAATGTTATTATTTTTTTTCAGACGGCGCTACTATGATACGCGTACAGTCATCAAGCGGTGGCCAGGGCGACTGTGAGGATACCAATAGTGAGTCGCTCCCTGGCCTTTCTGCTGCCGCAAACGGACGGCAGAAAAAAGTCACTGTGAGGAAGCCCTGTGGAGCCGCAGGAGGTCACTCTTCTTGATAAGAGCTTATAAGGAGATGAAGGAGCGAGGCGGGTTCCGGTACAGACAAATACCACTTTATTTATACGTGCCCGTGTTAAACAGAACCTTGTTTTGTCTTGCAGATACAAAAAGGAGCTGTGGCAGCAACTCGCAGATGCGCTGAACGAAGAATTTTGATGTCTGCTTACAGCTCTGCAAGTACACAATAAGTGAAGTCCCTCGAGCGCGCTTACAAAAGAGCGAAGGAGCACAACGAGAAGTTCGGGCGGGGAGCAACAAGATGCGAGTTCGAAGAGTAAGTGTTCTCTACTTTCCCACTTGCCTCAATTCAACACTAATATGAATGTGAGTATCCATATTCCTTAAAACTTCAGTGCAGCTGTTCATCTTTTTTTAATTACTCTGTTTGAACTTGTTTACAGCGCTACTGCAAGAACTAAATTTTATACAGGAATTGGATCTGTACCTTTTGGTTTTGCATGTGGTGTCACCTCTTTCCTAGGGCCAGTACTTCAACAAACAAGGAATGCTATCGTTTTCTTTGCACGGCCATATTATGAAAGCATGCAGTACCCACAGAAGCTTATCCCAATTGTTATTAATCCTTTTACAGCCCTTAACCATAAAAAAATTTGAACCTTCCTAAAATTACCAACCTTTTGCATCTATTGCTGTTTGTTGATGTTTTACGCTGATTCACTCCTAAAGGAACCATGATTCCATGACTTCGGTGGTGTATCTTTGCACGGACTTGGTGTCACTTCTTGACCCTTTTGTAGCAAGACTTCCGCTATACAAATATTGAAAGGCTGCACTATACGCCTACTACCGTAACACAGTTAGCAGCTTCGTGTCTTTTGTTGCTGGTGTTTTACAAGTCTAGTTATGTTTTACTCTAAGGAACTTGCAGAAGGCCTGGAAAGGGAGCACCACGAGAACCCAACAGTGCTCTATGCCCCAGGTCTCAGGATTGCTCGACCGTGTTTCGAAGAGACGTAAATTTTATCTTTTGACTACACAATACTGGGGGAAGTGGCCCCTTGCAAAAGGCAAAAAACAGCACGACAATGCTTTTAGAAATATGTGGCCTAAACTTCCTCACAGAAATGCCAATAGCTGGATGAGGTGTTAAAGTTCACGGTAGTGTTATCATCAGATGTGAAATCATTAACATCGACAGTGTAGCAATATTGCGAAGAGAACACTAGTATCAATTGCGAACTTTGGCATGATATCTAGAAGAGAGCACTATAAATCGCACAGTTTTGCAGGGACGTTACTGCACTTCTAAGGACAAATTGCCATTATTTCTATCAGGCCTTATGAAGTATGACACCACCATATTGTTCTTTGTTTTACAGACAGCCACAAGAGGAAGAGGCTGAGCCTGAAGCTGAGCCCGAAGCTGAGCCTGACGCAGTACCCTGCACTTCAAGGCATCCTCCCAAAAGGAGAAGTGACGGGCCACTTATCACATTGCTCCTGGAGAAGTTAGATGCACTAAAAGAGTAGAGGCCTGCCCGACACGAAACCAAAATGAAGCTTATGGGACGATTTGTTTCAGCATACGAAGCAAAAAAATAAATAGTAGACTGCATTTGTTGCACATGAACTTTGCTTAAAATACTGTACACATTTCCAACCAGCAAGAAAGCCAGGAGCGAGCCATGTGCCAGAACAGCGACATGAGAGCCAGAATAAGAGAAAGGCACAGCATCATGTCAATACATTTATTTTGCCTCTTAGATAGAATTCGGTCATGGTGTAGAAAGAACACAAGGGTATTTTACCCATGAACAATTTTGACACTGCAAGTGGCACAATTCAGCACTAGTTTTCAGCTATGGTCTTCCTCCGCTGCTCACATGCTGCACGGGCAGCTGCAGTGCTCGCAACTGCACTGGTGTTTTCTGACTCCTCCATGTCGTCATCTTTGGGACGGTCACTGGGGTCACTGAGATTGTCCCGCTTGTTGCAGCACAGATTGTGGAGCACACATGCCCTCAGTATAATCTGGCACGGCCTGTCAATGGTACCCGCGTCAACGAAGTACAGCCTACAGAATCTCTGCTTCAGGAGACCAAAGGCATGTTCAATAGCGACGCGTTGCTGCCTGTGCTTTCTGTTGAATTATTCTTTGCATCTGGGAAACGTCCCTCCGTTGTCTTTATATGGTGCCACCAGCCAAGGCAGAAGCGGGTAGGCCGAATCTCCTAAGATGTAGGCGGCACCGCACTTCTGCTCGGCGTCACTGAAGAAGGGGCTCTCCCTTAGCACACGAGCGTCATGTGCCGATCCAGAAAATCCGACAGACACGTTCAGAAAGCGGCTGTCGGCATCGCAGATCCCCTAGATTATGAGGGACGGGTACTTTTTTCTCTTATATTGCGACGCCGTCGATTCACTTGTTCAATTGATCTCTGCGTGGCTGCCGTCGATGCACCCTATGGTATTTCTTGGGCCCTTGCCGTAGCTCTTTGATTTTTAGTCGTTCTTGCACCGTTGACCACACGATCACATCTGCGCTGATATCGAACAGGAAGTCCAATACCCTTTTCTCGCACAGGGACACCAACGACTCTGACACATCGAACGTGACGGCAATTCGGTACATGCTGTTTTGTGTGCCCGCAGGTAACTTAAAGCGATAAGGCATGTCTTCTCGCCGGGAATTTGTGGCCGCCCTCCTCGAGGCGTTGGGAAATGCAGAGAAGACTTAAAGCGTGCCGAGAGCCGACAGATAGTCGGAACAGCCTTGTGAACTCGAAGTTGAAATACCGTGCAACTACGTTGTCGTAGTACTTCGAAATTCGATTCCGGTCTGTCCGAATCAAGTGAGTTGCGGCGAATGTCAGCATGGCGTCTGTTTCCTCATCTTCATCATCGAAAGAGTCCCTGAACTCCATAAAAAGTAATTCTTCACAGTCGTCCATGGTGGAGTCGATATCTAACTGAAGTCTCGTATAATGCACGAAAACGAGCGTACAAAAAACCAAACTACAACTGCAACAAACGTCAACACTCGCTCATGGCGGCGTGCTGACCACGAGGCCTGCGCCTGCACACGCTCGATTGAAAACTGCCGCACCTATTAGGCGTGGCGCTGCTGACGCGTTGCACCTGCACCACGGAACTGAATTTGCACCGCGGCGGCACCAGTGGCACTTTTGCAGAAGTGGTGCTGTGAACCAGCACTGAATCGAATGCAGCTTTTCTTTGCTTCTCGATGCAGATGGTATCGATGTGTGTCATCGGCTAGCCACCACCGCAGCCTGATGCGTTATCAGACCTTTGGTGCCGCTCGCCCCTGCGCAGTCCAGTGCTACAGCCAGAACAATGTTGCCCGGCCACATCGAAGGAAAACCCTCGGAACGTCACCTCACTTACCATGGATTCGGCATCGCCATGGTCCCTCACATCGTCGGATCGGCGGCCTTTAAAGACCGGGCTCTCCTCATTCTTCTTCGGTGGGCAGGATAGAGCGGCTACAATGCCGGCGTCCCAAATCTTTCTTTCTCGGTGCAGATCAATCCTGGCCCTCCTTTGCACTGTAAACGCTCCAGCAATACTAGCTTGCTGCTCTTTCCATGCCAAAACAGCATGTTTAGCATTGTTTGTTACTCTGCGTATGCCATGAAACTTCTGCTTTTGGGGGGTGATGTCGAAATTAATCCTGGGCCTCCGAAGGAGGACACTAGCAATCTAACGAGATTCTTTCTTTGATGAAGACATTTAATGCTAAAATGAACAAAAATCATGCAGAGGTGCTCTCAGAACTTTATATAGTAAAGGAAATTAAGATGAATCTAGAAAAGCAAATGACGGATTTAAAGGACAGGTTGACAGCTGTTGAAGAAAAAGTAGCAGCATCTGAAAACTGTGCCGAGGTAGAAATTGCCCGAGCAGTAACTGAGGCTGTGGGTAGGGAAACGGCCTGCATTCACAGTCGTTCTGACGAACTTGAAGATTGGTCAACACGCGATAACTTGATATTTTATGACTTTGCTGATGACCGCACAAAAACGTGGGCTGATTCTGAAAAGAAGTGCGGGACATAATTTCTTCACCGCTCAAAATGGAACTGTCAAATGAGACAGTATCTCTTTACGAAAGACTGGGAAGGCTTTCGCCAAATAAATGCCGTCCGATAATAACAAACTTCACCAGTTTTAATACCAAAAGCGAAATATTTTCCTCAAAATCCCAAATAAAAACGACAGGTATCACTGTAAGTGAAGATTTCTGCATTTCTACCCGCAAGGCGCGCAAAAAAACTAATCGAGCTTGGAAAAGCTAGCGGTGAGCAATTTTCAGTACGATACAACAAATTGATAATAAAAAAGAAGGCTTATATGTACCATCCATCTACTAACAGTGTCTGTGAGATCGAGTCAAGAATCGAAGCTCATGAATCGAGGCTCCTGCATAGCTAAACTCGGACACGCCCGCGTTGCACCTGATAGTAATCTGCTCTTTTCTAACATTCGTAGTGTTGTAAATAAACGTGATGACACATCTTCCCTAATCGATGCATGCACTGCCGACATTGTCACTTTAACAGAGACCTGGCTATCGTCAACAATATCCGACAAAGAATTATTCGAATGCCAACAACATTATTGTATCTATCCGTGTAACCGTGGTACTAGATTAGGTGGCGGCGCGCTTATCGCAGTGGCTGACAGGCTCAATTCGTTTCACATTCCTCTTTCTTCCGGTTTAGAAGCAGTCTGCGTAAGAATTAGAATCAACCACCGGGATGTTATTTTTTGCTCATGTTATAGCCCACCGAGCGCTTTTTCTACTTTTTGCGCTGAACTTCACGACCTGCTTAATACCATCGTAACAAGGTTTCCACTCTCGCCAATTTTCTTAATGGGGAATGTCAATTACGCCAACATAAACTGGTCCTATCCAGTGAGAGCAAGGCATTTTTCGATTTGTGTTTTGATTTCCATCTTACTCAGCTGATTACTCAACCAACTCGAACTACACCAAGCAGTGCTAACATCCTCGACTTAGTTTAGACTACCGCTCCCAATCTTCTTAAGCATTTTCCCGGGCTTAGCGATCATTGTTTTATTCATTTCCAGTTTAAAGGAAACGCCAAACGTCCCAATAGCAAACAAAAATACATTCGAGACCAACTACGCATCAATGAACGCACAACTTGAAGCTTTTGGAAAATAATATACACTGGACTTCTACACTTAGAGCGTTGAACAGAAGTGGTCACTTCTTAAAAATAAAGTTCATGAATTAGTACAAAAACTTATACCCCTCCGACTTTTTCGGTGTAACCATCGATCAGCATGGTTTAATAGATCTCTAAAACATATCTTGAACAGAAGAAACGGCTGTTTCGCCACGCTAAAAAACGGAACACAGCTAATAGCTGGCGTGCGTATAAGCAGGTTTCTTCACTGTTTAAAAACGCAATAAAAAAAACTAAACGCGTTTTCTTTTACAACACACTTCCATCTCTGCTGACTGATAATACTGAAAAAATTTGGAAAATTGTCAAGGCTTCTGATGCAGATGGTGTTGTTGTTCTGCAAGAAGAATGTTGTTCTGCACTCAATTAAGTGTTTTCTAAATCATTTTTAATAACGTTCTGCCTGCACTTCTCTACCTGAAGTTGTTAAGATGAATTTTCCTCATATGGAGCCCTTGTTGAATGACCGCGATGGTGTCGTGAACTTGATTCTGTTACGTTTCGCCTACGACGCGCGGCTTAGCCGGCGCGGCTGCAACAAAGCGGCAGACATTTTGGCCCGTTCGGCGCCGCCGCTACGCCTCCCCGCCAAGCGCGTCCAGGCATGTTCCGATGCCACGTGTCTTCATGTGCGTGTGTGAGTGTATGTGCATATTGGTGCCCACGCTTGTCGAAGCGCGGCAGCCGGGGAGAGGAGCTCCCAACAACTGTGAAGCGAGGGGGTCTGACAGGCGCCGACACGACAGTATGAGCCACCTTCTCCTCCCCATTGTGCCCGACCGGCGCCGACACGACAGTGTGAGCCACCTTCTCCTCCCCATTGTGCCCGACCGGCGCCGACACGACAGTATGAGCCACCTTCTCCTCCCCATTGTGCCCGAACGGCGCCGGCACGACGGCTGCGTCACCTTATCCCATTGTTGCCGAGCGGCACAGTCACGTGCTCGTCTATAGAGGGGTTCTTTCTTGCCCTCAACTGCGAGAGTATAAAAGCAGCTGCCCCCGGACGCCAAAGGAGGGCTCCGATTTCTTCTGTTGAGTAAAGTGCACTCCCGTCTCTCTACTTCGGTCAACCTGACCGCCAACTCTTTGCGATGTTAGAATAAACAAGTTGTTTCGTTGTTACCAGTCGACTCATGCTTTGCCGGGACCTTCGGATGCTTCCAGTTGTACCTCAGGCCGCCAGGCCAACGCTACCCTTGGGGCTTGCGACCCAGGTGCAACACCGGGCGTCAGCGCCGAGTTCCCAACAACTCGCGCCAGCGGTGCGATTACAACTGTCTGCCAGCGGTGAGATCGCGACAACGGAGGCCAGCAGCGAAGATATGCAGTTGACTGTATGCTGAGCAGCTCAACAACGATCCGGGAGCAGTGCAACGAGCCCTGTGTGATGACTGGCTGCCTGCAGCGGAACGACTGCGCTGAATTCTTGGCTGCGAGGTTTGGTGAGTGCGGGACTTTCTTCTTCTGAGCTTTGCCAGGCTTTTGTTAGTGTCAGAAACAGAGCTGGTAATTGTGGTTGTCGTTGCTGCCGGGTTAGTTTGCGGCAAGACAATAGTAGGCAGTAGAGAAAGCAGCATTCAGAGCAGCCATGGATTTGAAGTCGTTGCGCAAACCGAAATTGCTGGAGCTTGCAAGAGAGTTGGGTCTGGATGTCTCGGACAAACTCAGAAAACCAGAACTGCTAAGGGCTATTCTTGAGTTAGAAGTTGAGGATGACGAGCTGTCGGAATGCCTTGAGACCATTGAGGAGAGGGAGACTGCAAAAAGACAGGAGCGCGAACTTAAAGAGCAAAAAGAGAAACAGGAGCGCGAACTTAAAGAGCAAAAAGAAAAAGAAGAGCGTGAACGTAAAGAACAGAAAGAGCGAGAGCAACAAGAGCGCGACCGTCAACACGCTTTGGAAATGAAGCGTCTCGAGATAGAGATCGAACGCGCTCGTAATGGAAGTCAGGCACACGGTGCAGGAGAACGCGTATTGTTCAAAATGACTGACCTGATGCGGCCGTTTAAGCTTGGAGAGGACATTGGTTTGTTCCTGGTTAACTTTGAGCGAACGTGCGAGAAGCAGGGGTTCTCTCGGGAAACGTGGCCACAGCGCTTGCTCACTTTGTTACCCGGCGAGGCGGCCGACGTAGTCGCTCGCTTGGATAGAGAGGAGGCAGAGGATTTCGACAAAATGAAATCGAGTCTGCTAAAAAAGTACAGGCTGTCAGCGGAGGCTTTCCGTCGGAAGTTTCGGGAAAATGAGAAAGGCAGAAGTGAGTCATACACAGAGTTTGCGTACAGGCTTATGTCAAACATGCAGGAGTGGCTCAAAGAAGAGAAAGCGTTTGGTGACCACGAGAAAGTTCTGCAGTGCTTCGGGCTGGAACAGTTTTATAGTCGGTTACCTGAGAACGTGCGGTACTGGGTCTTGGATAGGCCAGACGTTTGTACGGTGGCTAAAGCCTCTGAGCTAGCCGAGGAGTTTGTGACGCGTCGGGCTCGCGGAGCTAAGGACGGTCAAAAGGGTGAATTTGGCTCGAAGTTTGAGAGGCCGAAGTTCACGCCCATGAGAGAAAGGGGCGACACACGTAGTGCGGATGAAAGGAGACGACGGAGACGGCGGCAAAACGAACGAAAGGAAACGGCAGCCGAAGCCGAACGCAGAAAGCGGTTCGAGACGAGGCAAGCGCGCATTTGTTATACGTGCCAGAAGCCGGGTCACTTTTCGGCGCAGTGTCCGGAAACAAAACCAAAAGTTGTGTTTTTGTCAATATGCAGCACTGACGAGAACATGAAGCTTCTCGAGCCTTACATGCGAGACCTCCTCGTGAACGGGAAAGAGTGCCGAGTGCTTTGCGATTCCGCAGCTACAATGGATATAGTTCACCCGTCTTACGTAGAACCCCATATGTTCACGGGCGAGTGCGCATGGATCAAGCAAGCCGTGGAAGCTCATAGCGTGTGTCTGCCCGTAGCAAAAGTGCTTATCGAAGGACCTTTCGGAGCGCTTGAGACGGAGGCCGCAGTGTCATCTATGCTGCCTCCCCAGTACCCGTACCTATTTTCGAACACGTCCGATCACCTCCTGCGCGAGAAGGGGCTTTTGTTTGGTGAGGCTAGTGTTCAGGCCTTAACCAGATCGAAGGTTCGGGAGCTCGCTGCAAAGGCGGTAGTTGCGGGGCCGACGTTATCAAACAACGAAAAAGGGTCAGAGGCGCAGCAAGCTGATATTCGGAGCACGCCCGAACTGAATAAACTTGAGTCTGTAACGTTAAAGGCACCAGATACTGGAGAGGAAATTCCCGATGCGGGAAAGTTAGAAGAGCTATCTGCAGATTTGCTCATCGCGCCTACGTCAGACGGACTTAATAGGTTGCTAAAAGTCAGCCGGTCGGCTTTGATAGCCGAGCAAAAGAAGGATGGCAGCCTAGAAAACATACGCTGCAATGTCAAGGAAGGTATCGCCAAGAAAAATGCTCGCTTTGTGGAAAGAGGTGGAGTCCTGTACCGGAAGTATCTAGACCGCAGAGGAGTGGAGTTCGGTCAGCTGATCGTGCCTCAATGCTATCGTGAGGATCTGTTGCGCTTGTCGCACGGGGGTTCGTGGTCCGGACACCTTGGAGTTAAGAAAACTAAGGACCGTCTCTTGCAAGAGTACTATTGGCCAGGGTGTTTTCGGGACGCAGACCATTTCGTGAGGACATGTGACACCTGTCAGCGGGTGGGCAAACCAGGGGACAAATCGAGGGCGCCGTTGAGATTGGTACCTATCATTACGGAGCCTTTTAGACGGCTCGTTATTCATACAGTGGGACCTCTGCCGGTAACAGCCACGGGGTACAGACACATTTTCACTGTGATCTGCCCAGCGACAAAGTTCCCTGAAGCAGTGCCGCTTAAAGAACTCAGCTCAGTTGAGATAGTCAATGCACTACTGTCCATATTTGCGCGAGTTGGTTTTCCTGCGGAAATCCAATCAGATCAGGGCACAGTGTTTACTAGCGCTTTGACGACAACTTTTCTCGAAAGGTGTGGGGTAAAGCTGTTACACAGCTCAGTGTACCACCCACAGTCGAATTCCGTTGAGAAGCTCCACTCCGTCATGAAGCGCGTGTTGAGAGCATTGTGTTTTGAACATCAAACTGACTGGGAGCTGTGTCTGCCTGGGGTGATGTTTGCATTAAGGACCGCGCCGCATGCGGCTACGGGGTTTTCGCCAGCTGAGCTGGTGTACGGTCGCTCGCTTCGGTCCCCGCTTCGCATGCTTTCGAGAATCGTGGGAAGGCAGGGGCGACGACCCAGTCGTGGTGGAGTACGTGCTTAAGCTCCTCGAACGCTTAAGAAGGGCACAGGAGTTGTCAGGTGAAGCAATGGCAAAGGCCCAGCAGAGGGCCAAGGTTTATTATGATCGGACAGGCAGGGCCCGTCGTTTTGAGGTGGGCGATGAGGTCATGATATTGCGCACATCGCTAAACAACAAACTAGACGTGCAGTGGGAGGGCCCAGCACGAATTGTTCAGAAACTGTCGGACGTTAACTACGTGGTGAGTCTGCCAGGAAAGCGGAAAGCACAGCAAGTTTACCACTGTAATCTGCTCAAACCTTATAGACAAAGGGAAGCAGTGGTGTGCATGATGGTAAACGTTCCTGAAGAGCTTCCGGTCGAGCTTCCGGGACTAGGCTCAGTGACGAACAGGAAAGACACCGATCAGGTCATTAGTGACTTAGTCAGTGGAGCATCGCTGTCGCCTGAGCAGAAAACCGAACTACACCAGCTCTTACAAGAGTTTCAAGGTCTGTTCTCTGAGAGGCCTGGTAGGACTTCTGTCCTTACTCATGATATAGAGCTTACCTCCCCAGAGCCAGTACGATCCAAGGCGTATCGGGTGTCACCCCGCCAGAGCGATATTATGGAGGCTGAGGTAAAGAAAATGCTACAGCTCGGTGTTATTGAGGCAGGTGAGAGTGATTATACCTCCCCTTTGATTTTAGTTGAGGTACCGGGCAAGGAACCTCGTCCTTGCGTCGACTACCGAAGGCTTAATTCCATCACTAAGGATCAAATTTATCCGATCCCTAGCATCGAGGAGCGCCTTGAGAAAGTTAGTAGCGCTCAGTTTATTTCCACCCTAGATCTTGTCAGGGGTTATTGGCAGGTTCCACTTACAGAAGAGGCCAGTAGGTATGCGGCGTTCATTTCACCAATGGGAACATTCCGTCCTAAAGTGTTGAGTTTTGGTTTGAAGAACGCGCCATACTGTTTTTCAAGCCTCATGGATAAAGTGTTGCGGGGACAGCAAGAATTCGCTTTACCGTATCTAGACGACGTAGCGATATTCTCCGCATCCTGGTCTGAGCATATGGCACACTTGCGGGCAGTGCTAACCCGCCTGCGCGAAGCGGGCTTGACAGTCAAGGCTCCCAAGTGCCAGTTAGCACAGGCCGAGGTTGTCTACCTCGGTCACGTGATTGGTCAGGGTCGTCGCCGCCCCTCTGAAATAAAGGTGGCCGCTGTGCGAGATTTCCCGCAACCGCGCACGAAGACCGATATTCGGTCGTTCTTAGGTGTCGCCGGCTACTATCAGAGGTCCATCCCCAGGTACTCTGATATCGCGGCTCCCCTGACGGATGCTCTAAGAAAGACAGAGCCGCAAATAGTCGTCTGGGACGAGACAAAGGAAAGAGCTTTTAGCGCCCTAAAGAGTGCCCTAACAAGCCAGCCTGTGCTACGATCGCCTGACTATACAAAAGGGTTCGTTGTTCAGTGCGATGCTAGTGAGCGAGGCATGGGCGTTGTACTGTGCCAACGGGAAAATGGAGAAGTAGAACACCCCGTCCTGTATGCTAGTCGTAAGCTGACCAGTCGTGAGCAGGCGTACAGCGCCACCGAGAAAGAGTGTGCGTGTCTCGTGTGGGCCGTTCAGAAATTGTCATGCTATCTAGCCGGCTTCGAGGTTTATCATTGAGACGGATCACTGCCCTCTCCAATGGCTGCAGACCATCTCTCCCAAAAATGGCCGCCTCCTGCGCTGGAGCCTCGCTTTGCAACAATATTCCTTTGAGGTGCGTTACAAAAAGGGGAGTCTCAACGGTAACGCCGATGGCTTAAGTCGAAGCCCCTAACGTAGGAATCAGCCTCAAAATTGTTTGTTACTGATGTTTTTCTTCCTGAGGCAGGATTTTTAACATATTGCTTTTGTTTAGTGTTTCAAAGTGATGACATGCTTTCTAGTGCAATTTTCCAATTTGTGGACGCGTTCTGAGTGCTGCTAGACTACTGTAAGGAACTAGGCAGTGGTATAGAAGGGGAAAGAGCCTGGCAGGGCTTAGTGAGGGTTGTGCCGTGCTTGCTGACTGAGCGGTTGAGTTTCAGCGTAGTTCTAACGCTTGCCGGGAACGAGAACAAAAATGTGAACTCTCCCGAAGTCACTTTGCAGTGTCCTGTGCGAACCTGAACGAGAGAACGAGGCCTTCTCTGTGCGCTGCGCTCAAGAAACGTCGAGGGACGCCCGACTTCGGTTATGAGCATCATCGAGCGACATCCCTCCGGACAGCGGATGCAGTCCCCTGACCATCGGGATCTCCTTCCCCCGGCGGGGCGGTCTGTTACGTTTCGCCTACGACGCGCGGTTTAGCCGGCGCGGCTGCAACAAAGCGGCAGACATTTTGGCCCGTTCGGCGCCGCCGCTACGCCTCCCCGCCAAGCGCGTCCAGGCATGTTCCGATGCCACGTGTCTTCATGTGCGTGTGTGAGTGTATGTGCATATTGGTGCCCACGCTTGTCGAAGCGTGGCAGCCGGGGAGAGGAGCTCCCAACAACTGTGAAGCGAGGGGGTCTGACAGGCGCCGACACGACAGTATGAGCCACCTTCTCCTCCCCATTGTGCCCGACCGGCGCCGACACGACAGTGTGAGCCACCTTCTCCTGCCCATTGTGCCCGACCGGCGCCGACACGACAGTATGAGCCACCTTCTCCTCCCCATTGTGCCCGAACGGCGCCGGCACGACGGCTGCGTCACCTTATCCCATTGTAGCCGAGCGGCACAGTCACGTGCTCGTCTATAGAGGGGTACTTTCGTGCCCTCAACTGCGAGAGTATAAAAGCAGCTGCCCCCGGACGCCAAAGGAGGGCTCCGATTTCTTCTGTTGAGTAAAGTGCACTCCCATCTCTCTACTTCGGTCAACCTGACCGCCAACTCTTTGCGATGTTAGAATAAACAAGTTGTTTCGTTGTTACCAGTCGACTCATGCTTTGCCGGGACCTTCGGATGCTTCCAGTTGTACCTCAGGCCGCCAGGCCAACGCTACCCTTGGGGCTTGCGACCCAGGTGCAACACCGGGCGTCAGCGCCGAGTTCCCAACAACTCGCGCCAGCGGTGCGATTACAACAATTCTTAAATAAAATATTTCCTCATCGTTAGGAATAGACAACATCAATTCCAAGTTTTTGAAGAATACCGAAGTGTGCTCCTCCATAGTTATGTGGAACATCGTTTCGCAGTCTATTCTGTCGTGCTCATTACCAAAGGATTTCGAAGTCGGCAAGGTGTTTCCATTACACAGGTCTGGCGACGTGCATTCACCTTTAAATTAAAGGCCGATTTCTCTAGCAAGTGTGCCATGCAAAATTCTAGAGCACATATTATACTCTAATCTCATCAACTTCCTAGAAACAAATTCCTTCTTTTCATCTTGTCAGCATGGGTTCCGTAAATCGTTTTCCTGTGATACTCAACTTATTTCATTTACACATGACATCTGTGCCGCGTTGGATAATGGATTGCACATTGACACCATCTTCTTAGTATTTTCTAAAGCATTCATCTCGTCTCTTACCAATTACATTGTCTAAAATTAAATACACTCAGCATTGAGCGTAATATTATTTCATGGATTGAATACTGCTTATCGAATAGAACACAATTTGTCTCTGCTAACAATTTCGACTCTTCGCTTTGTCTTTTCAGTTCCGGGGTTCCGCAAGGTTCTGTTCTCCGACCCTTGCTTTGTCTCATTTATATTATTGATTTGACTAACTGTGTAGCATCCTCCATAAGGTTACTTGCAGACGACTGTGTCATTTACAGAGTAACATCATCAAATTCTGACACTCTAGCATTACAGTCTGATCTAGGCGAAGTATCTATCTGGTGCGATACTTGGAAAATGCTACTTAACAGCCAAAAGTGCAAACTGATGACGATTTTGCGCAATACTGCTTCGTCTAACCTATCCAACTATCACTTGAAGAACTCTGTACTCGAAGAAGTCACTTCCTATAAACACATAGGCGTCCACATAACCTGTAATTTTTCCTGGCAAGCACACATGAACCACATCACTAACATTGCGAACCGCACGCTTGGTTACCTCCGTCGCAATTTCTCTATGGCCCCCGCTAACTTAAAGCTACTTCTGTACAAAGCACTAATACGCCCGAAGCTTGAATATGCCTCTTTTGTCTAGGACCCTGGCTTAGATTATTTAACAAATACAACAGAATAGACGCGAAATCGGAGCGCACGTTTCATTCTTACTATTCTCGGGCATCAGGGGTAACATCTATGAAGCCTACTTAAACCTCCCTATCCTCTCATACCGTAGGAAGTTAGCGGCTTATCACTGCTCCAAAAAATTACTACAATTCGAAATTAAAAAGTGAACGTTTCTCCGAACCTGCATACATAACACCTCGCACTCACCATCACCATAAGTTGAGCGTTCCTCATTTTTCCACGAACCTATTTTTTTATTCATTTATTCCTAAAGCTAACAACGAATGGAATCATCTGCCGGCCTGAATTATATAACCGATACATCTGCTTTTATAATTACTATTAAAGAATACTTTTGTTAATCTGCATTTTTTATTTTTTTATTATTATAACCTGTCATCTGTACATGCTCTGCATTTAGTTCCGCTCCCTTCTGCAGCGCCTTCGGGCCTTGAAGGTAGTATAAATAAATAAATAAATAAATAAATAAATAAATAAATAAATAAATAAACGCAGCTTCACTGCCCCAGTAGATGTCGTGATAACTTTTCCGCTATCTTTTTGTAGCCGAATATTAGAATCATTTCTCTATTCATGTTCTGCACCCATCGTGGCACTGACGGAAACGTGGTTGCAAAGAAAAAGAGTATCGGATGGCACTTTTCAAGCTTGTTGGTCCGAGCATAATATTTTTCGCTGCAAAATGATATGAAGAAGAGGAGTTTGCGTCCTTATCACCATAAAAATGAAGTTTGTTGCTTTACATACTCGTACTGATTCCTTCTTAGAGCGTGTGTGGGTGTTGCTCACATTCCGCTCTATTCATATAATTGTGTACGCAGTTAAACCGCCCTCCGATATGCGAATAAATTTAACTGCTAGGTATTGTCATCATGCGCAATTGTCAAACTATATTTCGCTGACTTTTTGGAGATCTATATTTTCCAGAAAAATACTGGCGCATGCAGTCTGTTCCGTCAGGCAATACCGAGCATCATAGGTTGCTTCAAACATGTATAGACATTTCCATAACCCTACTTATCAGACATCTCACACGATGGTCACCAACATCTGCAAGTGTACGCGATTTGGTATCAACAAATGATCCTGGCATTATTTCAAACATAACCCACTTTACTGGTCTATCCTATCAGGCTATCATAACTGATAACCTGAGTATACCATTAAACAAGCGCCAAAATATTTCTAAACAATGATGATGCTACTGAAGGGTGAAATTTACAGCAATGAATTCCGAACTTTCTCATCCTGCTAATCGTTTTCTCGGAGGGAAATTAACCTGCACAGTTTTATAAAACTGGAGTTTACTTAAAAACGTTCTAACCAATCTCTTACATAAGTTGATACTTGCATTAACTATTAGGAATAGTAAAAATGTGTCATGGTTTAATCATCAACTACGGCGCTTTAACAATAGCAAAAAAGATTGTACAGGCAAAGACAAAAGCACCAACTTTTCGATTTGTGGCAGCGTTACAAAGATAAGAGATAAAAAGTATCAGTGTTTTGCTCAAGCCACCGAACTCCGTGTTTTTACCACGGCTTGCCGTCGATGGTTGCTAATAACCTTCGCAGATTCCCACATGTCATTACCAGCGCCGCTGTAGGTTCGTATCATCTTCATCGCCGGTTGTTGGTGAGAGAACCAAGTTTTATCGTCGGTCTCAGAGCAAGACTGATCGAATTGTCGAATTTGTATAAGAACTGCGTTCCCTCTCGAGTTCGTACGACTTTGTGGATCTTTTTTTCAGACGAAGCGCTGCGGCACGGATTCGTTTGTTGATTGCGAAGAGAATATATTGAGCCCGTTTTTTTTGGCGGAAGATGAAAAGTTAACATTTAGTTGTTGTGTCGTAGGGATCCGGAGACGAGCGAATAACAGTTTCAAAAAAGTTTATTGCTACATCGTGCAGCAAGAACGCAAGTACAAATGAAGGTGGCCAGAAGAGAAAAATGCCAGCCTGATAAGCAATCGCGATCGGGCGCGATCGGGTCATGTGACTACCTCGAAGCTTGACTTGCTGATATTATCGAAACACCTGGTGCTATCACATACATGACATTTCCTTCCACTTAATTTGTGGGGAGCCACCGTTATAAAAAAATGGTAGGCGACCTTAACGTTTGACTTAGGTATCTCTTAGTCGCACTCGCACCTCGGCGTTGGTGTTCTTAGCTTTAGGAGAATAGAACGCACGAACCGAACTCAGAAGCAACTGTTTTCAATTAATTAACCGGTTAAATAGCAAGCCACCTTCTTTTGTGCGAGATCATTAGTGACGTAAATACTTTCGCTTTCTACTTACCGGTTTCCGGGAATTTCGCCGAAGTCGTGCTCACGTGCCGGGTCTCTAAAGTATGCGATATTATGATATGGGGGGGGGGGGGGGGGGGGGAGTGCGGCAGTCAGTGATTTCTAATTAATTCTAATTATTGCGGACACTTCAGTAGCTGAAATTGTAACTAAACTGAT